>NC_091824.1:141042634-141282634 GCF_038994185.2 Dermacentor albipictus
TGTGTGGGTAAGGTAGCGGAGCACGCGGTCCTGAATCGACTCTCCCGGTTCCTGGAGAATAACGACGTTTACCCCCATAGTATGATAGGATTCAGACCAGGCCTATCCACACAAGATACCATGAAACTGATTAAGAATCAAATCATAGACAACGACTCTAGCGACACTCGAGCCATTTTGGGACTTGATCTTGAAAAGGCCTTCGACAGCGTTCTACATTCGCATATCCTAGCCTCGATATCTCGGCTCAATCTGGGTGAGAGATTTTATAACTATGTTAGATCGTTCCTCTCGGATAGGAAGGCTACCATCCGGGTGGCCGATCTCGAATCCCAATTACTGGAACTTGGCGAGAGGGGCACCCCACAGGGGTCCGTCATTTCCCCCTGTTTATTCAATATAGCCATGGTTGACCTAAGCAGAAAGCTTCTCGAGATTGAAGGCATCAAACACACTATGTATGCTGACGATATAACTATATGGTGCACAGGAGGCAATGACGGTCAGGTTGAGGGCGCCTTACAGGAGGCAATAGACACTATTGAAACCTATCTAGAACCCACTGGTCTCAGATGCTCCCCCTTGAAGTCGGAACTTTTGTTGTATAGTCCCAAGAAACGCGGTCCAAGGCCCAAGGGATGGACATCGTTAGAAGACAAAGATATTAACTTATGTACAAAAACCGGTTGTCGTATACCCAAAGTCGATTCAATCAAGGTCTTGGGCATGATCGTTGAGTCAGGGGGTACAAATGGCAAGACTATACGCAAGCTAATTACTAAAACTGAAAGTGCTGTTCGTTTAGTCAGGAGAGTATCAAATCGGCATCATGGACTCAAGGAGGATAACCTCATTCGACTAATGCATGCCTTCGTTCTGTGCCACTTTAGATACGTGGCAGCCATGCATCGATGGAAACGGGCAGAGAGGGATAAACTGAATGCACAGCTTAGGAAGATTACCAAACGGGTTCTCGGGTTACCCGTATACACTTGTACAGAGCGATTAATGCAGCTTGGCATTCATAACACTCTTGAAGAGATCGCAGAGGCCCAGGAGCGCGCACAGCTATCTCGCCTCACAACAACGAAGGCAGGGAGATCTATCTTGCAGGAACTCGGATATCACCCCGATAGAGTAGCAGAAGAGTTCTCTGACGTTCCTCCGTCGATTCGTGAGAACATTACGGTCGCGCCAATACCTAGGAACATGCACCCCGATCATAATCGCGGTAGAAGGAGGGCAAGGGCGGCCAACCTCCTTAGGCAAATACACAATGATCAGCGACAGGTCAGCTTTGTGGATGCCGCTTCTTGTAAGGGACGTCAGGCGTTCACCATCGTCACTGTTGATGGTCGCCAAGGAATCACCAATGCTGCCTCGGTTCGGACGAGGGACTCCGAAATAGCTGAACAAATGGCTATTGCACTAGCCCTGCTAGATAGCTCACGGGATGCCATCTATAGTGATTCAAGATCTGCAGTCAGAGCATTTGAAAAAGGCACCATTTCCAAACAGGCCCTCAGACTTCTTGGGGGCAAGGCAATCACGCACCACTTCATTTATTGGTTTCCGGCACATCAGGGTCAGATAAAGGGTGCTCCTCCCAACCTCAATGAGTCGGCTCACGGGTCTGCGCGTGAACTTGCCCACCGCGCTACCCTCGACCAATCGGAAGCCGACTCACTAGAGAACAGGGACACGCCCTCCACCTACAACGAGATAACTAAACACTACTATCTCAGCCGTAGAACCTACTTTGTTCCTCATCCGCGCCTCAATAGAGCTCAAGCATTAACGCTCCGTCTACTACAAACGAATACCTATCCGAATCCATCGCTCTTAAATAAAATCTATCCGCATACTTACACCAACGCTACCTGCCACGATTGTGGAGATATAGCCACGTTAGACCATATGCTCTGGCGGTGTGCTCGGTCACGCTCTATCATCGCTAACAGCTCGGCCAGATGGGAGGCGGTTCTCCGCAGCCCTCTTCTGGCTGACCAACTCTGGGCTGTCCAGCAGGCCCACGATGCGGCCGAGAGGCTCGGCCTTCCGGTTCCCACGTGGGAGCGGCCCGCTTCGTGAAGACTCACGATCTGCAGGACTTTAATTAATAAAGTTTTACCATACCATACCATACCATCGATGGTTCTGTTTTCGCCGAGGCTTGTGTAATCTCACTGCATGTACGACGCGAAGTGTGTAGAACTGTCTGGAAGACACGCGGGCACCATCGATTACTCTGGAACCTTCAATGGCTCGTGCATAAAAGCCGACGCGCTTGACGGGTACACCAGATTTCGACGATCGCCGACTGTGTTCGCCGCTATCGCTGTGATTTAAGTGTAGCCTGTTTTTGTGGGCACAGGTTCGCCCAATTACGTCATTCACAGTAATGCTACTGTGTTCTTCACCGTCACTACTGCGTGTATCTGGTGGAGGTGCTTTGCGTTCATGTACCGGACGCCCCAACAAAGCCGTGACCCAAGCCCGAACGTGGAAGAGAACACCAACGTCGCCAAGAACCAGCCAGGTAGCCGCAGGCTGCAAACTCTGCCCCCGAAGCACGGACTTTTGCCTGAGACGACCAGGAAGATCCTCGCCAAGTGAACCCCAGTGGCAGTCCCAGCGGCCACCATGGGGCTGCAACAGCCCAGAGAGCCACCGACCTTCTGTGGATCATCATTTGAAGACTCGGATAACTGGCTGGAAACATACAAAAGGGTCGATGCAATCAACAACTGGAACTCCGACGGTAAGCTCCGGCATGTGTACTTCATCTTAGAATACGCCACCAGGACGTGGTTTGAGAGCCAAGAGCCAACCCTGACTACATGGGACCTGTTCAGCAACGGTTGCCTGCGGACGTTCACGAGCCCAAGCTCTGCTGAAAACCCGCATGCAGCTGCCGAGCGAGAACATCGTGATCTTTACGGAGGAAATGACTCGCCTCTTCCGGCGCTCCAACCCAGACATGTCGGAAGAGAAAAAAGTTCGCTTCCTGATGCGCGGTTTGAAGCAAGAGCTTTTCGCCGGGTTGATACGCAACCCGCCTAGGGTCGTTGCTAAATTTATTTCCGACGCCACAACTATTGAGAAGACGCTCGATATGCGGACAAGGCAGCATAACCGCCGACCGCTGACCGCGAACTACACCGACGTTCAAGCACTCGGCAGTGACGACCTGCGATAGACTATCAGAGCGGTCGTTCGCGAGGAACTGCAGAAACTCTTTTCAAGGTCGCAACCTCAAGTGGCCTCAATCGCCGACATCGTCAAAGAAGAGGTTCAGCGATCGCTTGGAGTTCCTGAGGTGCAACCACAATCACCGCAGCTCCAGCCAGAAATGATGACCTACGCCACCGTCGCCGGTCGTCAAGGTCCCCCTCCGCGAACGCGGCAGGGCCCTGTAACGCCACAACACCCACCCGTCACCCAGCGCAGCTACACAAGGAAGACGGACATTTGGCGAGCCTCCGACCACCACCCGCTCTGTTATCACTGCGGAGAAGCCGGCCATGTGTACCGCCGATGCCCATACCGCGACTTGGGACTGGGGGGGGGGGGGGGGGGGGGGGGGTTCGCCGTCAACGCGCCGCGTCCACAGCTTGGAGAGCGCCCTCGTGACATCGCCGACTACCTCACCCGCTTCGCTGATACGAAAGGTAGCGCAGCCGAAGTGGCAAAATTCTTCGTCGAGAACATCCTGCTGCGACATGGCGCCCCAGAAGGCCTCATCACCGACAGAGGAACGGCCTTTACAGCGGAGCTCACGCAAGCCATTCTGCAATGCAGCTATACAAGCCACAGAAGGACAACTGCCTACCACCGGCAGACGAATGGTCTTGCGGAGCGCCTGAATAAGGCCCTCGCCGACATGCTAGCAATGTACGCCGACGTCGAACACAAGACCTAGGATTCCGTCCTGCCGTACGTAACCTTCGCTTACAACACGGCGGTGCAAGAAACAATCCAGATAACTGTTCAAGCTGGTTTACAGCAGGAACCCGACAATGACTCTAGACGCCATGCCGCCGCCCGCCACCGACGAAGAGAATCTTCACGTCTCCACCTATCTCCGGCGCACTGAAGAAGCCCGACAGCTCGCCCGCCTGCGGGTCAAGGACCAGCAGAAGACCGACAGCCGACACTGCAACCTTCGACCCCGCTACGTCGAGTACCAGCCAGGCGATCGTGTTCTAGTTTGTACCCCTATACGCCGACGAGGACT
Source organism: Dermacentor albipictus (assembly GCF_038994185.2). Lineage (NCBI taxonomy): Eukaryota > Metazoa > Arthropoda > Arachnida > Ixodida > Ixodidae > Dermacentor > Dermacentor albipictus. The sequence continues at coordinate 141,046,872 of NC_091824.1, forward strand.
TAACGAGGAGCTTTTACGCCGCTATTTCGGACCTTAGAAGATCATATCCGACGCATTGGCGCACTCGACTACGAGGTAGTACCAGACGGCATTTCGCTATCACAGTGGCGCCACTCTCAACGTGAAATAGTCCACGTTGTGCGACTTAAGCCGTTCTACAAGCGCTAATGAACTTTGGGACTCTGCGTAGCTGAACTCTGGACCTTCTTTTTTTTTGGAGTATGTTACTTTGGACTTTGTTTCTTTGATAAGTGTCTTTTTGTGTTTCGCTCTCGTTTGTAGCATCGGGTCGATGCTTTCTGAGAGGGGGAATTGACATATGGACTTGTTTATCTTTTTCGGGTGAGTGCTTTTCACCGTCTGTCAAATGTTATCGCTCAGCGCGGGACGCGCCCGCACGTATTGGAATTTTCTCCAATGTTATCGATTGTTCTGTTTTTACCATAGCTTGTGTAGTCCGATTGCACGTATGACGCGAAGTGTGTAGAACTTTCTGGAGCACACGCGGGCACCATAGATTACTCTGGAACATTCGATGACCTGTGCATAAAAGCCGACGCGCTTGACCAGCAGATCAGATTTCGACGATCGCCGACTATGTTCGCCGCTGTCGTTGTGTTTTGAGTGCAGCCTCTTTTTGTGGGCACAGCTTCGCCCAATAAAAGTTAGTTTCGTCATTCACAGTATTGATACTGTGTTCTTTACCGTCACTACTACGCGACAATATATCATCGCGTTAATTTGCAGCAGCATGCTAGCAATGCAAGTCTTTTCAACTCAAACGAAATAGCGTCTCTCTTTTGATATAAGGTGAATAATGAAGAAGCAGGAGGACATGCAGCTGTATCCTATGATAATATCGCTGCGTAGACAGGGAACATATATGAAGTATATATGAATATATATATTCTGTGGTCACTTCGACTTCCGTATACAACGTTTCCTAGATTGCCCACACACATAAAGATACATCGTACACTTATGTATAGAAAAGAGATATTTTACAGCCGCGGATAATTCTGGTCGAGCAAGCTTTAGGTAGTGTGCGTTCTTCTTTTTATTGTCTTGAAAGTGTCGGAAACCGAGAGGTTGCTGCGGTCGCAACGTGTATAGCGCCCACCGACGCCGCTACGCGCGGACCCTAAAGGCTACGCTGGTCCTCTGGTCCTGGCGCTCCGCTGCAACCCCTCGGTTCTCGGCATTGGTGATCCGGGCGTGATGAGCCCAGCCATGCCAGCATCGGCGCACCGACTCTACCAAGGCGAGTGACGTGGCCTGACGCAGTCTGGCAGACGTCCCGTGGTTGTAGGGTGTCTACGAAGTCTACATCGACATGCCAGACATCTGGTTCATCCAGCTGGACAGCCATCTTCTTCTCAAGAAGTTTCCAGGCTTCGGCTGCGTTCCCGGCTTCGGCTGTCATCCCCCGGCCTCGACGTCTACGCGGACTTGCTCACCACGTCACCTCGAGCGCTCACTCACAACAGCTCTCAGCATTTGAACCATCGCGTCATTCTGCGTATTATCGGCCCACATCGCCTGCGTTCATTCGTGCCGATCCTCAGCAGGCGCCGGCCCTAGCATCAAACCTCTACTTGGTCCGTGAGCCTCCTCCCCAGCTCAAAGGCAGCTGCGCCACGACTCTTCGAGGAATTGACTGGGCCACATGTAAGCTCTTTCGGCTATTCTACGGTCCGCACTCTACTTCCTTGGACGTTCCCTCAAGCTGTCACAACATTCCCGATGCCTTCAGCGACCACCGCAACCCTGATCGAGACTTCATCGCAAGCTGCAGCAGGCTAAGCCTTCCGATGTTCCGTGCCCACATCTTCCGCGGATGCATAGCGTACCGAAGTTTTACTGGAGAAGCTCTGCCATCTGGTTTCTTCATCTCGCGAATCACTTCTACGACAGCAACGTGAGTGACCAACACTTGCGCTATCTCCACGCATATCCCGAGCTGCCAGAGATCCTCTGGCAGCTCGGGATCCTACTTTTGGAGCTTCGACTTCGGCAGGCCCGGGCATGCATCTACGGGAACCTGCGGCAGGTCGCGATTTCGCACTACGGCATCACTGTGGCTCTGCCTCGCTTACCACCCTACGCTGCCGGTGCTGCGTGATACACCTCTCTCGGCTTACGTGAACCCGACAGTATACCAACGACGACACCATCTGCACACTTTACCCGGACTTTACCTTTGCACTTTATTTCAATCGCGCTTCCCACTAGGAGGGGGACCCTGTGGCGGCACGACTATCGCATCCAAAGTCGGCAAAGAAGAAGAGGGCTCTCGTGCAGGTAGCGCGAGGATAGAACACGCTAGCGCACTCGACCTCAGAGGTCGCGGTATCGGCGCACGATGCCGAGATCCCGCGACACCATGGCTGGCCGGCCTAAATAAACCGCGGCCGCGGCGGCTTCCTCTTCGCGCCGCCTGCCACAAAATAAAAAAAAAGCTGTGCTCATCCAAGAAAACGGTGCCGACGACTGCTTTCTTTACACTTGCGAAGTTCGAGGCATCTGTGGTATTTATCACGGTTTGTAAGAATCGCGTCGACATACTTCTTCTGTAAGGGGCACAAATACAGTTTGCTCTAATCCAATCCAATCTGTAAGTGGACTGCTTTTCTAGAGATGTATTTCTCGTTTCCCTCACCTTGAAACAGCTCGTAAATGTATGCAATATTAATATGCTAACAATAATTAAATTGCATATTTACTTAAATAAATAAATAAATAAATAAATAAATAAATAAATGCATATTTATTTGTTAGGCTATAAAACGGTGGATTGCGAACAGTGCTAGGGGAAAAATTAGGAACGGTAGTGCAGGAAAACTTATTTTCCTCCAGACGCCCACGACAGCAGCGCTTTGTGATGCATTCAGCGTTTTCCACAAGCTCGTGATGAAACCGGGATCCGAGTCAATTTCGTTTCGTTCCTTGGCGCTTTTTCCATCGCGCCGCTTCTCTTACACGCCGCCCCCAACCTCGACAGGCCGCTCGGTCTGCGGCACCCGCTGGCGCCGTACGTTGGCTCGTTACAGTTCCTGACGTAGGAAAAACCCTGCGGCATCGCACAAAACACCTGCCGTGCCGCTTGCCTCAGTCGCATCACGTTTCTTAATTGGACGGTGCCGACACGCCTACGCATTCAAAGAACGCGGGGAACGCAGCGGTGTTCCGTTTGGGAATCCGGTGTAAAGCGTTTTTTTTTTTAACCCACTGTATAACGCAATCACCCAGCCTCGATTCGACGTTTTCTTTTCTTTTCTTTCTTTCTTTACTTTGCCGGCACCAATACCTCTTTCTGAAATGTTTAACAAGTGGAGAGGTGTATAACATTTTGCACTGTGCGGGATGTATAAAGATGTTAGTAAACACGCTCTCTATGCTAACATTCTTGTGTTAAAGGTACACGTTTTATAGGAATCGCGTTTTAGTAATTCCCTTGAATTGAGCCGTACACCGCTGCCACTCAGCCTTTGTTTGATGGACTGATTGAAAACATCTTTATTTGCAGGATATTCGTAGAACTCGTGGGTGGGCCGCCTATTCCGGTAGCCCACTGGTTACTGCTGCTGCGCTGGCCCTCCCCACCAGCCAGTGCTGACGGTCAGGATCATCGCTGATCAGAATAGCCTCCCACTGCTCTTTTGAGGGATTTGGATTGGGGTCAACTATGGGATTAAACTGGCAAGCCCACACCATGCGGTAGAGGTTAGCTACCTCTGCACAGTGTGGGCATTGCGGGAAGTATAGTGTAGGGTACCACTGGTGTAACTTAGCTGGCGTTGGGTATGTATTAGTTTGTAGTCTCCTAAGAGTGTTCTCTTCCAACTTATTGAGGGATTTATGTGGTGTTTGGTACTCCTTCCTGGCTTTTCTGTATGGTGCGAGATTGTCAGCATACACTGCTAAAGTGCTGCGACCTAACTCAGCCTTTGTAACATTCTGCTGCTGAGATCGAGGTCGCCAGTTCGATCCATGGAGGCTGCATTCCGATGTGTGCGGAAAGCGAAAGCGCAGGTGTGCCGAGATTTAGGTGCGTGCTTATAAGAGATCAACATGTCACGTGTTGGGACAGAGTAGTGTATTTTCTAAACAAAAGAAAAAGGAATAGAAAAAGCATAACAAAACGCACAAAAAAGAGTATCTGTTGCAATGAAGCACGCGGACAGCTTGCATTAAACCAGTAAGCTGAAAAATTCTACATCCGGACGTCGTTTTTACCCTCGAACTTCGCACCGCAAAGATCCATTATGCGAGAGGCGTTCAGTACGGCGGTGTTTGCATATATAGCTACATTAGAGTGAGCTTATCGCCCGACCGGCGATCGCGTGCCATCCCTCGAGATTACCTCTACTTCTTATCAAGCGCGCAGCACATACACGTATTGGCCGGGAGAGTGACATTCACGGCTTCCTCTCTGAGTTCTAGCTTCGTATATCGGCAAAATGCAATATTGTTTCCTGCTGCAAAAGCAAGTTGTATCTGCGTTCGGCGACACATGGCAAGCTTCTCAGCTGCCAAAAGGGCGTTGAGCCCTTTTAGGAAATTTCAAATGGCACAACAGTGAGCGTTTCTTTTATTTATTGGCTAATGTGCTCAGCTTATATATATATATATATATATATATATATATATATATATATATATATATATATATATATATATATATATATATATATATATATATATATATATGTGTGTGTGTGTGTGTGTGTGTGTGTGTGTGTGTGTGTGTGTGTGTGTGTGTGTGTGTGTGTGTGTGTGTGTTATCCCGGCTAACTTTAGCGCGATCGAGTTTAAAAATATGCCGATGCAATTTGAGTCGTCACGACCAAATGAATGTTGCTGACTATTGTATGGAGAAAGTCACACAATTTCTTGTATTCTGCTTAATTGCATAATTAGTCTATATATATATATATATATATATATATATATATATATATATATATATATATATATATATATATATATATATATATATATATATCCTGCACAGGGGATCCGCCGGATCCGCGCCGTCAAAGCATTCACCCTGCGCCTAGGTTGGTGGTGGTTGTTGTTTACGCAACGGGTTTATCTGGCCTTGCCGGTTTGATGACGTCACTCCGTGGACGCGCTGATGGCGCTCGGCGTCACACACGTTACTCTGGGCGTTCGTGACGAGGGCGACATCTTCCGGTGTCTGGCGGAGTCGTGCGGGCTTTCACGGTTCAGCGCGCATTAGTCGCGGCGTTACGCAGGTTGGCGTGCAGTCTGCGTTTGGCGGCGTTTCAGCGTCGTAAGCGAAAGGAGGAAAATGAGTGCAGTCACGTGCTTAACGTTAAATCAGCGCGCGAAATCGAGGAAGAGCGCCTTGTTAAACAAAGCCACGGCACATGAACAGCTTCTCGCAGGGGTTATGAAACCTTTCATCCCGGCCTCTTGGAAAAATATACGCGTAACTCTACGTTGGCCCTTCATTCAACCGTCTGTACTGTTTTAAAAGGTGCGGCGGTAGCAGCACAGAAAAGGCAACTGCGGCCTTGGAAAATAATCGCTTCGAAATTGATGCCTTCCGCGTATAGGGATGTGTAAATATACGAAATTTCGAATATGAATCGAATGGTTGCAGCTGCGCGATTCGTATTCGATTCGAGAATCAACTAGTCAATGTTGTTGAAATATTCGTTTCTTCCGAATATATTAAGGGCTAGAAATACTTACTGGAACATTGAGGGAGACAGGACGGTGGATTTGAGGACACTTTCGAATGATTCTGCCGCAAGATAGCTGCGGTTCTCGCGCAGTGGCGCACAGTTCGTGGGCGAGCACTCGGCGCGGATAATTTATGCTCAATAATTTCCAGTCATTCAGTAAGAATGGCTCGCTTTGAGGCAGTCTATTCTTGCAAAACGTACACACGAATTACATTCCAATTTATTATTTGCCCAGTCTCCCCGTGTCTGCGCCTCTTTAACACAGTGTGCGATGTTGTAGTAACAGACTTCTCTACTTCAGCGAACGCACCGCTGTTCGTGAATCTGTTAACATTCTGTCAAGTTGCTTCATCACTGTCATTACCATGGTGCTCCATGTAATTGGCAGCAGTTGTTTATCATCTACAAGCTCCTCGCTTATCCTTGCGTCTAAGTGACAATAATATTGCATGGAAGTGTCGATGTAATAAGCCTGATTCATTTTTTATTTACAAAACGGGCTTTGTATAAACTTTGTATTTGACGTTAATTCGGATATGCGAATATATTCTATAATGTATTCGATATTCGGGAGTCCTATTTCTCGAATATTCGTATTCGATTCGGAAATTTCCCGATCTGAAGCGCCCTGATTTTGCGGCGATGACATCGACGCGTTGTTATTGAGTACCGCCTCGCGCTAGCGCTTTCTTCTGTTCTTTGTTAACAACCAAATAACTAGTGGATTATTATCAGAATGCTTCCAAGTCAGTGGATACATTCCAAAACTTGCAACCAGCACCGCTGTTGGAAGTGGTGCTGGTTGGAACACACCCGCTTTTGTGCTCTTTCTGTTATGGACTTCGCGACTTCCCTCTGTCCTCTTCACCCCACACCATGGTGCTATTTCTTCGCTTTTTTTTCCAACGCGTAATAGGTAGCGAGAAGATATATACTCTTAGTCCAACCACGCTGCCATTCTTATTAGTAATCTCTCTCTCTCTCTCTCTAAGATCGATAGCATTCTCATGCGGGTTATAACAACGACGGGAGTGTTCGGACACAAATTCCAACACACTTCGACGTGACCTGGCCATATGCCTCCGGTTTAGGAAATCGAATAAATAGAGGGAATTTATTTGACGGAAGGCAGAGAGGAACGCCTGACCTAGCGTGCTCTAGCCTACTATTCTGCACACTAGGGGGGGGGGGGGACGTTTCCCCTTCTCGCTGCGAAAAGACAGGATTGTGAGTGCACTTGTTTCCTGCTCTGATTAAAGCGTGAACAGCTGTTGAGAGAAGACTGACAATGTGGCATCTTGGTCAAGTTGATACATCTCGGCCGGTTCGCGAGTGCAGGCGCAGGAAAGAGCCGCTGCTTCGCGTGAAGAGCCCGACGTACGTCAATGGACGAGTGCGCATACTCGCAACAAGGAAATTATGGCTGCGAAAATAATGACGAGACAGTCGCGCGCATTAATGATCGGAAAAGGGAGTACGAGGACGAGTAGACATGGCTGTTGAAGGGGCTGGCCGGGTGCTCAAGCGTGACCGCCTCTGCGTGAACGGACCGGACTGTTGTTTAGGGGAGTGGAGGTTAGGGTGGACCTGCTTCGTGACGTTATAACATGTTTCGGCGTGAGCGGCGCGTTGTGCCGAGCTCCCGTAGTTCACTACGCGCTCACGGCGACAAACAGAGTCAACGCATCGTTGGACGCACAGCTAGTCGCTTCGACGTCGGTCTGCGTTCGTCGTCTCCCTTCCTTTTCGCGCATCCCGGATGGTGCCGGGATCTGGGAAGAAAACAATGGTCCCGCTCTTGCCCTGCCCGATGCTCCTCGTGCATGTTCTTCGCTTGCTGTGCCGGTTTATTCGCGTGCCAACGCGCCCTGCAAGCAACTGCAGCGACTTTCACTTCCTCGTATACTGCTCCGCGTTTCCTACGCACCGCTAGCCAAGAGGCATTACACGAAAGCACTGTACGTCTGCCACGCAACGCTTTCATCGCCTGACGTCAACTTCAATCCTAATTGCTCCGCTGTGTCTCGTTTCAGCCACTGCAGGAGGACGCCACGAGAACAGCTTAGGAGGAGGAAAGCGAGAAGCGTGATGTCACCGCTGCCAACAGTGCAACGTAACGAGAGGCGGACGCGCTGTTCCGGGCCACGAGGAGAAACCGCAAGGGGCACCCCACGCCGCGTCTGAGCGCGCCAACCGTGCGCCTCCACATGATGAGCGCCGCCGCCGCGCCACCGCGCTAATTGGCGTCGCTTCCTCGCGGGCGACAAGCGCCGGCGTGCGCCGACGCCGCTTCCTGCGGCCGGCGCGCTCCGATCCGGTTCAGAGCCGACGACCGCACGCCGCCGTGCGCATCGCCGTGCGTCACACACAGGGGTGCTCGGCGACGCCGCCACTACCGGCTCCGGCAGGCGTGCGGACGTATACGCAAACCGTCAGTTACGCGACCGTGTACGTGGATCCGTTTCTTTTATGCGAAGCATATTACGAGAGCTCAACCCAGCTCCTCAGGCGCGGCGGTGTCGCCTTGAATACCACGTGCCACCGTGACGTCACGACAGAGGAGAAGTGGCTTTGGCTCAACTCTTGCAAGATGGGCTGGGTGGGAATCGAACCAGGGTCTCCGGAGTGTGAGACGGAGACGCTACCGCTGAGCCACGAGTACGATGCTTCAAAGCGGTACAAAAGCGCCTCTAGTGAATGCGGTGTTGCCTTAGAAACGAGCTGTTTCTAAGGCTCAGGCGTGCGTCGCTTGCTCAGGCGCACATTTCGTTGCCGCGCCGAACGCTGCGTTGCTCGACGCTCACCGCGTCCAATGCGGGGCGTCCAAGGCGAAGCAGAGTAACGCATGAGTTGTTTCTTCGTCTAGCCGAACCAAATATAGCCAAGCAACAGCAGTTCACCAAGCTAAACAGTGGTTCAACAACTAAAATAAAGGCTAGTAAGCTTCGCATCCTGGGCTTAACCTTACCTAAGCCACAGCCATTTTTTTTTGACTGCTCGAAACAGATGAAAAGGAGATATATATATGAACGTAACCCGTTTTAGCTGCACGCTATTGGTGTACGACGGTATGTGCGAGGCTACGCGACAGGCCCGATCTTGAATGTCTGGGTGAGAAAAAAGGAAAACGACGGTGAAGAAAAAAAAAATTACGGCACAGGTATTTTGTTCGCTAAGAAGAGGCAAAAGAATGCGAGCGAAGTGTTAAGTGCGTTGCGTAGCTCCGCTGCCAATCGAGCTATCGCATCGTTATACCTCCGGGGATTCTTAGTAGTCACCCCGACACGCCCCAAGGAGCAACGGCACAGAATACACCTACTTTAGAAGTTAGGTTGAAGTGTCTCTGAGTTGGGCAAGGAGGAAAGGGAGCTCGTCTGTTTAAGCTTGCGGTGACTTACTTATCTCTTGAACGAAAAATAAAATAAAACGGAGTACTAGGACGCTCCTTATTTTTACTCTCAAGGAAAGGCGGTGAAATAGTTTCCGCGTACTTTTATTGCTCGCGTCTGAAAGAGTGTGTGAGTTGTACGCGTGGCTAAGCTTATTTCACTTTCTCGTAAAGGCACCAACTAGATTCTTTTCCTTGAAAGCGCGCGTTTTTTTTTTGTTGTTGTTAGAGGCCCGTGAAAAATTAGCTTGCGTCAGAACCATGCAGTGTTAATTCCAACGACATGTTTGGGCACCACTTAGTCTCATAAGGCGACTTTTCCTTTGTGCAGTTGTACTAATATCAATTTCGTTATCAAAGTGAACCCCCGGAAACGTAGACGGTTGCATGCAATTTGCACTGATTAATTTATTGGCTGGTCCATTGTGGTGCATGTAGAGGTGTGTGTGTGTGTGGGGGGGGGGGGGGTGCCTATGTACTGTATTTCTGACGGCGACCATTGTAGGATAAAATATGCCATCTAAGATACAAAGTTTGCGAGTCACTGACAAGTGCTACTTGTTTGCAAATTCACTCTGAGCCATTGTTCCCAAACAATCTGAAACCCCTGTCCAAATATACTTAAATTACTTCGGTGCCATAGTTCACTACACACTCCATTGCTAATTTTAATACACTTCCACGGGAACATGTTTACTAGAAAACAAACAAGCAAACAAAAACATTGCAGGTTTCTCTACTGCTTACGTGTGCAACCTTTTTCTTGCAAGTGAGAGTAGAACACATAATGTTGAATATACAAAATTGGTCGCTGAAGCCACGCGAACGAAAGATTTTGTGACCTCTGTTTGTGGCGTCTCTGTTAATCTTAAAGCGGCAGTGCGAAAACATTCTAATCGACAGTGTTAGAGCCCATAACAATTTGTTCGCTCGTAAAAAGACAAAAAGAAAACAGCATGAAAGGTTCAATTGTAGTTGACGTCTACGTAGTGCGAAGCATTCATGATCTGTGGAGAATAGTTGCCGGAATAATGTAACTGTTGTGAAGCGAACGTACGTGTAAAGATTATATGCTGTTGTCATTATATTGATAATAAGCAGGAAAGAATGTTTGCAGTGGCAAGATATAACATTGAAAGGGACACATACCCAGTGCACATACTCAGTCGTACATACCCAGTGGCATCAGTGCACGTACCCAGACACAGATATCATGTCATCCCTGTGGCCTGTAATTTTAGACTGCACTATCACCGGGATCGGTCCTCTAAAACGGTGAAACAAATGTAAAAAAAATGAGTTCTGGGGTTTTACTTGCCAGAACCACAATCTGATCATGGGACACACTGTAGTAGGGGGCTCCGGATTGGTTTTGACCCGCCGGGGTTCCTTAACGTGCCCGCAATTCCCGCTTACGTAATTGGATGGACGTTAAATTGAATATTAGACTGATTATTAAAGTAGCCGATTCCAGGTACACGGACGGTCTTTGCATTTCGCCCTCAGTAGCGCAACGCCAAAGCGACTGTACGCCACCACGGCGGGTGGCGAAACATACGCGTTCGCCAAAAATTTACCGGACTCTGCGAAGAATGCTTCGCATGAAAAAGACTGCGGGAGTCCATTCTGAGAGCGAATGAGGTGTAATGGCGGTAGCTGAGGAAAAGTGTCACTTTTTTTCCGATAAATTAATTTACGCCAGCATTTCGTAGCGCGCTTATGACATCTCGCAGTGTGTCGAGGCCATATTAGGATTTGTAGAGATTGCTCATGCGCTGTCACTCCCCATGGCAAGTGTTTAAGGCTTAATCTTGATACCTTTCTGGACCTTCCAGGGCGTAACGGTTTGAACTCAACAGGATGAATCGCTTACGGTAGCAAAACGCCCCCGCATGGCTTACACATTTTAAAGTATTCAAATTTAAAACGGTGTGGCGTTCGGTCACAGCACGACGGCGTGAGAGTATTTGTGGCACGTGGCCTAGCTTGAGCCACCGTTTTGCAGGGGCGGCCCAAGAGAAAAGAAAAAAAGACCGACAGCGAGTCCCTTTCGGCAGAGTGGTCGTTCCTAGAGGAAAGCAGCTGCATATTTTCACAGCGAATGCAAGAGATGTGACCTTTGCTCGGACACTGGCCCCTCTCTATACAAGAGTGTCTTTCCTTGCATGATTAAGTAGAGTAAACACCACACTGCGAAGGATAAAGAAGACGCGGGGCAGCACAATGTGAAACCCCAAGGAACAACTGGTGTAATACCCCATTATATCGTTTCTTTTCCTTTCATATCCTTTAGTGACTCAGGAAATACTGCGTAATGTCTGTACAGTACCCGCACATAGACCTCATGCTAGTGGTTTAGAAGACAGCCAGCATGAGAAGGCATTCAACTCTTTTGTCGCTCTTTTGTCGATGTTCAAAGCGCTACGACCTCCCAAGTGCAGTGCTTGTTGACTGTGACGGGGAATAATAAAATAATGAACGTGCAGTTATTATCTCCGAGGCTCAGGAATTGAGACAAGTAACTGAGAGATGGGCATTGCTTTATGTTCTTGGGTGAGCTTAAATGCCCGGAGGTAAAAGAAAAAAAAATTAGCGCTACCAGATGGAAAAGGAATGCCGCGTAGCTTTAATATTCCATATGATTTATGGAGACACGCAAGTTTGATATAGTATGCGATATATTTGCATTGGATGACTATATATGTGGTTAGGAGGCATATATATAGTAGAAAATTTTCTAACAGTGTTATACCCCCCTCCATAACTGCCTGGATTCAAATTTATTGCACTAAACCAACACAGACAAACGCACCGCCACTCACGATTACAAGTTCTTATTCAAGCCTTGAAATGTTTCATGAAGGATGCCAAATATCGCAAGGGAATTAAGTTTTAAGCTACGCAAGTACCACCAAGGAAGCACACATTAGCTCTGCAAGCTGCTCCTCATGATGCCTCTGAGCGGGCAATAGTATAGTTATAAACTACACTTCGGCGACAAGTACTTGTTACATCGGTTACGGGAATTTGGTTTTGGCTATACTCGCAAAACACCACTGCAATACAAAATGAAATATGATTAAATAAAGTTTGTTCGCTGTAAAAGCTCTGTCACAGCCAGGCCTTCATGTATATATTGGCCGAGAAGCCCGTCTCTCTTGCAAAATGTTCCATAATTTAGAAATACAACTTCATCTCACAAAACAATCCTGAGCACTTCGTTTGAGCGTTGGGCAGTGTGCATTGTAATCGGCTGCGGGAAGCGCTGGGCTCTAACCCCATCGCCGGACACTCACCGGTAAAACAGCTGCAAGCGATGTCCGGCCAGGCACCCTGTTATGAAAAGGGCATCAACTGCTTGGAGGAAACTCTCGCCGTAGGTTAATGGCTATCAGCTTTCCTGGAAGAATGCTGTGGGTACGCACATATTTCGTTTCAGTCATCAGCTGAGTACCCGGCACACAGCGTTGGAGCAAGGAAGTGCCGGCAAGGATGACGGCGATTATCGTGACGGTTAAATGACGCTCTAATGGGAGTAGCATAATCAAGGCCGTACACGTGGTTACGTTGCGCGGTCTTCCCGTACATTTCTACACATTCCTCTAAGTTTCTAAGACTTGTGTTTCTCTACCGACACCGCCCACGACACGCTGCGGTTCAGCTCGTGTGGAGCACGATGTATGCGTATTGTGCACGACGCGCGTGGCGAGATGCCTGACGCTATAGAGTGAGACATTTGCTTTATCAGGTGCTGTCTGCATAACTGCGAAATATTCGACCACCTAAATTGAAGTTTTAGAATCTTCAGGCGCTAAAATAGGTCATTATTTTTTTCTCGCAGGAACGTCCAGTGACATTGGCGCAGTGGTCGCCCTTTATGGGATAATTTCTGCATTTCACGCATACTCGAATAAATGAATGAACAAGTATATGTATGGAATTCGTCGTAAAATAAACAATACCGAAACGATAAAGAAAACAAAAAAATTACCGACGATTACGTTACTTCCTAATGCGAAATTTGAGCGCAGCAAATAAGCTGTTTCACCTTTTCGATAGATTGAGGCAAAGAAATCGAGCAACACATGTATGCGCTATCACAGACTCAGAAACCTGCGACTCAGAAATGAGGAATGTCACCTTTCCGCACAGATTGCATGCATGAAGAACACAGTCTGAATTGACACAAGTCCGAGTTGGGAAACGCACACCGGAGATTCTCGCGGCACGTGTCCGGAAGCGGTTTCACGTCATTTTGGAACCAGAGCCGATCACACACTGAACACACACTTCCAAACGGATTGTCTGTAAACTGTCGCCGGAAAGCATTTGTTGCACCCTGACTGTTTGCGAGCCTTTGTTTGCGTTTGGCCTCGGCCTCGGCCGCGCGAACGGTAGAGTCTTCTCTGCGACGGCGATGAGCTTCTGCTTCAGCCTCGCTTACTGCTGGATGCTCTCGACGGCGGCGATGAGCCTCCGCTTCGGCGGTGCGAACGGTAGGGTCTTCTTGGCGGCGGCGATGAGCTTCTGCTTCAGCCTCGCTTACTGCTGGTTGCTCTCGACGGCGGCGATGAGCCTCCGCTTCGGCGGCGCGAACTGCAGGGTCTTCTCGGCGGCGGCGATGAGCTTCTGCTTCAGCCTCGCTTACTGCTGGTTGCTCTCGACGGCGGCGATGAGCCTCCGCTTCGGCGGCGCGAACGGCAGGGTCTTCTCGGCGGCGGCGCTTAGCCTCTGCTTCGGCGACGCGTACTCCTGGATCATCTCGACGGCGGCGACGGTAAGCTTCTGCTTCGGCGGCACGCACCTCTGGATTCTGACGGCGACGGCGCTGGGCCTCTGCTCTGGCAGCTCGTTTAGCAGCAGCAGCAGCAGCAGCAGCAGCAGCAGACGGAGGACTTCCATCGGTCGTCTCGCTCATGGCTCAGAAAGAACTGGCAGATAATTTCGCAGTGGCGAACGGCAGCGGCAATTTCGGCTCGGGCGGTGCACATATACAGATCCGCCGCCACCGATCTGGCTCTCTGATTGCCACCGCACAGGGCGAACGGCAGCGGCAATTTCGGCTCGGGCGGTGCACATATACAGATCCGCCGCCACCGATCTGGCTCTCTGATTGCCACCGCACAGGGGTTGCATTGGAGGAGGAGCGAAGAAAGGAATTAAGTTCGAGCCGGCGCTTTGACAACCGGAGACTCGCAGGAAGAGGGGGGAGGGGGGCGGCGTGTACACCCAGCGGCAAACGATGGGGGCAGAAGCGCGCGCAGCAAGCGGACAACACGATAAAGGGAGGAGGGAAGAGATAGCAGCGACTGACTGATGCCGCTGACGCCGATAGTGAGTCAACCCCAGCTGCGGAGTTGGTTTCAGGGACAACGCCGCCGATGCCGACACAAACAATATGATACCCTCGCTTCCGCAGCGCTAAGAACCAGGTCTAGCCGTGGGAAGGTGGTCACGTATTCGTCGACGTGCCGGGGCCTACGTGAAATAACCGGCGCGTCGGCAACTGAAGAGCACCCTATCCGCCACACAAGAACAGGGGGGGGGGACCCTTTCCTCCTCTTTCTGCATGGCGGCGACGGTGTTCTATGCAGTCACGTTATCTTGACTCTCTAGCGGCGTCAGCGGCATCCAGCGGTATCAGTCGGTCGCTGCTAGCGCTGGGGGGATGAAAGGGGGGCGGAGCTGGTTACGAGGCCGACGACAACGCCGACGACGACGCGAAACCCAGGAACGGACGCCAAAGAGCTGCGCTCTAATAAACTAAGATAGGACTTCACGTACACACGCAGCCTTGGCAGTCGACTGAATCAGCAGTAAAAGAAAAAAAAATAAAAATCTGCTACTTGTGATTTTTGTATTTCGCCCCATTCTTTGAACATTTGTCCAGTTGATAGCAAGTGTTTGTTTTGCGCGCGTCTGTGTCCCTTTTTTGTGTGTACGTGCTTTCCTCGGTGCTCTTATTTTTAGACCCGAGCCGAAGCTTTCTACTATGTTTTTTACACCATATATAATATGATAGCGCGCAGATAGCTCCCAGACAGATCTCCCAGACAATGCGCGCTACTCTGGCTCCCATCTCATATAGACATCGTCATCGAACTACGCTTTCCTTCTCACGCTTTCGCCATACCTTCTTCCGCTTTCTGCCTTACGGTTCCGCTGCGCCCTTCTCTCCGCTTTCATCCTCGCCTCTTTCATCCGCCCGCTGCCCTCCGCGTTCGCTTTCATCTTTCGCTCTGCTCGTTCGCTTGGTTACGCCGAGGCTGACGCCGACACTCGCCGCAGAAACAGGCGCTTAAGGGCTGCGCTTTAAAACTAACAAATTGAAAACAATGTTGTGAAATCGGATCATACTTTCGGGGTAGTCCTCGTAATTTGAGATTCAAGTGGGCGAAAGTAGCGATGTACACGGACATACGGAATATCTTGGCAATTCAGAACATTCTGCTTTATGCCCCTAGGTAACGCTTTTTGGGGCGTGGTTGCATCGTGGTTGCATCGTGGTTGGTAGAGCCTCATTGGTCCTCCGCAGATGTAACGTTGGAAGCATTGCTTTTAATGCTTGGGGTAAGATGGCTGATTTATGAAGGCAACAATGCCCATTCGTAGGCTGTACTTGCTATCTTTGAGGAAGCATTTAGTTTAGCATCGCAGACGAACACTACATAAACCGTCAACATAACTACCATAAGACTAAATATCAGAGATTAGACTCAACTCAGACTGAAAGAACTAAACTTCGCATCATATGGTTGTATTATACGTGGAGAATAAAGGAAAAATCAGACATCCACCCGTTCATAGCAATTGCTACAAAGGAAACCCAAACGGGTTCCTCGAAAGAAAAGCCTCAGAGTTGAAGAAAAATTCGTTCTCGTCCGGGACTCGAACCCGGGACCACCGTCTTTCCGGGGCAGCCGCTCTACCATCTGAGTTAACCAGGCGGCTAGCAGACGGCAGGGTGAAGTCAAATTTGTCGACAACACGAAGCAAAAGCAAGTGTTTGACGTTCTTATATACTCCATGTAGACCTCCATATACGTGGAGATATGCCAGCGGGCCTTCTTGTGGATGTATCGCAGCGGAAATGTGCAGCGAACGTTCTCAGGTGTAACAATCAAAGCGTGCCATAGTCCGGCCAAGTCCGGACGCGCACTTCGATCGGCGACGTCCGCAACCGGATACAAAGGAAGCTCGACGGCTCGGTGGCCTGACGTATGTACGTGTTCATCGTCCACAGACCGACGCATACTTCGCTGCTCAAGACACGGCGTGGACACGGTCGTGGTACGAGGTGAGGTCAAATGCTTCTGAAATTGGGTCCACCGTTTCGATTGCTGCGTAGGCATGACTACGTGCGCGATGCCGTTCCCTCAATTTAGGGTGCTTACATGCAGGCAATTTTTGTGTTATGCTGCACAGTGCGTGTGCTCTCTTCTGATCCTAGTCTTTTCACACTGTTCGTGGAAGCTATTCCGCGGCTACATTGTACAAAGCAAATTGCAAGTCTAGGCCGCCTGCAACTTCCACTTCGCTACGCGCGACACTCTGTCAAAAACAGGACTAACGTTAGATTTACGTTGGGAAACACTGGCCAGTCCACTTAAATTTATGTGCGTGGCAAGGATTTCCGGGTGACCAAAGTTAAGCACTGTCCTTTTTAGTGGCGTTTCTTATATGTCACAGCACAGCTTTGTGTTGTTAAAAGCAAGCAAACAGTGTGTTCGGCTACTTAAATGCAGACATTCGAACACAGACGCAAGTAGAAACAGGACAACTCGGACGCCGTTGTTCTCTTTTTGCTAAACTTTCAGTCGTTCTGTTCTGCTCAGTCGTTTCAGTGTTTGTTCAGCTGCGTTCATGACTGCAGTTGAACAAAGCTGCAGCTTAATGGCACGGTCATGGCTTAGTGATATCTTCCTGCACAAAAACGAGTCAACCACATCGACAAGACAAGACAGTGCTCTGCCTCGTCTGATCTCGGCTGTCCAGTTCCTGTGCGGGAAAATATTGTTACGTCAAGCCAGTTAGGCTTACAGCACATTCTCGCAAGTGCCTTGGCAAAAAATCTTCATTTTGTGGAGACCAATTTCCTTGTCAATGGGGGAAACATCGCCACGTTATAGCTTCGTTCGCTATGCTCACCGTATCCTCGAATTTAAGCTTTGCCAATAGCAATGCACTCTTGGTGAGCTTGTTCAAACGACGCGGTCATCTAAGAGATGGTGATGCGCCGACTGGCTCATACCGTACAAAAGAAAAAGAAGAAGAATACTTAAGAATGAGCAAGATCTTACGCACGCGTTCGTAATTTATTTTCTTTTTTTCGATTTCACTTTTATTTCGAAATTCTGTTTTTGAGCTGTTTTACAAATATCTTGTCAACGCACTACCGCTGAATTTAGCGGCGGGAGAAGTAGTATTTGTCTCGGACACCAACACTGTTAATTTATTTGGCGAAGAAGATGAAGACTAAGGTTGGTTTTCTTTCTTGCAGCTTTTCATCTCTCAATCAATAATATCCGTCCAAAATTGACTCGACTTATGGTGTTGCAACCTCCATTTCCTGCTAAACGGGTAAGCGTTTCGTCATGTTCGATGTCGTACTCAATGTGCACGCGACCATCTGCCGTTCATATCAGATCAGTTACACGTCGATCCAAGGAGACAGAATGAGATGTTGCGCGTGGCTGTAAAAGAAAAAAAGTGGAGCCGCGGGAATGAGGCGTCTGCCAATTCGAACTGCATACATAGGAGCCGGAATCGATAATGACGCAACCAGACGCAGTGGCTCAGTGGCGAAGTGCATTCTGCTTGTGTACACGATGTCACGGGTACGATTTCCATCCGCTTGCAAAAGGTAGTGGAATAGAAAAACGTCCGTGCATCGAGCGTTGTAGGAAAAAAAGAAAAAAACCCGGAGCCTTCCCATATAAGGATGTTAACTCTCACGAATCGATCGTTTGTAGGGGTGTGCAAATTTTGAAAACTTGCGATTAACGAAACGAGTATTGCCTTGTTCAATCTAGTCTTCGAATCGAATAGTCGCTATTCGTGAATACGAATTGCTTTTGAACAGTCTTCGAATATTTCAAATCGTTTAATTCTTCGCGATCAAGCATAAAATTGAAGCAAACGCACAGTAAATGTCATCTCGGCAACCATGGCAGACGTAAAACACGGCAAGTTACGTAGTGGAGCACGCTACGCCTCTCGGGGAGCCAGGCTTTTCGGGTTCAATCGCTATCATTCGCACTCTCCACTGAGTGCCGAGTATGCGAATAAACTGCTCATTTGCTTTTAATGGTCTATTTGTGCTTTTAATAAACACTCCATAACGTAAATGATAATTACAGGAACGTGGTAACGTTTTGAATACACTAGGATCTGAAGATTATTTTATGCTGATAGTAAGAATGGCTGTTGACTATACGAAAACTATTTGATATGTTTGATTCGATCTGCATCTGGCATTTTTCGATTACTTGGCGAAAAAAATTATTCGCACGCTCCAATTCTAATGATAATGACACGGTTCATTCCTTAACGATCACAGGACGTTATTTAGAAACGCAAGGTATAAGAGACAACAGTGGCTTCAAAGAGTGGTAAAATGCACTTCAAAGCACGACTGTACCTGTTTGTTTTCTTCGTTTTACTGCACGTTCACGACTCTGTGTAACCGAAGCCTTTATTGCATTTTGTGCGTTCATTTGTTTATTTTGTGTATATCTTTAAAATTTTGCTCTATTAAACTCACGTGTTGTACACCATATATTTAAAACTGAAGGTCCCATTGCAGGCGTTGACTTTGGGACCCTCGTCTGCATACTATCTTTACCTAATCACTGCTTGTTGAACTTGTTGAACTTGTTGAAGAAGAAAACGGGGTCAAGGAATGTAGAGACGAAATGACTAACAGTGAGCGAACAAATGCTCAGCATGGTGTCCCAAGTTTCGACAAAGGGAGTTGTCTCCTTCAAGACATTATATTGAGAATGGTTCTATAAGTAATTAGGTTTCGTCTTCGCCTTAGCCCTATACACTCATGTTTTTTGTTCGGCTGTGTTTGAATCTTTACTACATTTCCTGCTTTCTGTTAGTGCTAAGAACATTTTAATAGATTAACAACACGGCTTTGTAGCGGGGAACTCCACAGCAACAAACTTATGACCCATGCTTCCAGTTTGGTACATAATAGGGGCTAATTAGATGCTCTTTATTTTGAGATAAGTAAATCGTTTGAGTTAGTTTGCAATGGTCTTATGACAAAGCTCTCGCAAATGAACATACCTTCTTACATCACTGCCCTGGTATCAAATGACATAAACAACAGAACGTGCTTCATTGGCATTAACAGACAGAGTTCTATTAGTTATAAGGTCACTAACGCACTTCCTCAAGGACCTGTTCTTGGCCCTCTTCTCTTCCTGCTGTTCATAAATGACATTTCGTCAGCAATTAG
Source organism: Dermacentor albipictus (assembly GCF_038994185.2). NCBI lineage: Eukaryota > Metazoa > Arthropoda > Arachnida > Ixodida > Ixodidae > Dermacentor > Dermacentor albipictus. The sequence continues at coordinate 141,066,442 of NC_091824.1, forward strand.
ACACTCTTCAGTCCTTCTATATGCTGACAACTTAAAGTTATTTAAAACAGTCAACAGTGTTCAGTACTGCATGGACCTCCAAAAAGAAATTTATTCACCAAGGAACGCAAGGGACAAAAACAATAAGCAACTCTTAAATGCATACTGAAAAGATTTTGCGCCAAAAAACAACGCACACAAACAACGCGAGGCTGAGCTGAAGTTTCTATCGCACCTATTCTGATAAAACCTTGTACTCCATGTTGCCTTGTACGCATGCGCGGTGTTTTGGAGGGCTATATATGTCGAGTGCTTTCACCCTTATTAAACAGTTGAAGTAGCGCCCGTGGTGTCGTCGTCTTTCCTCTTGTGTGTGTTGTTTTTTGGCGCAAAATCTTTTCAGTATGCAAGATCACCAACTAGCCCAGCAGTTAACTCTTCTAAACTCTTAAATGCTTCTAGAACTATGGTATTAAGTTACACCCAGAAAACACCCCATGTACAATATCCGTACACCCTTCGGGATGCTCCACTGCCCATGGTCGATGAAATGAAAGCTCTTGGTGTGTATCTCGACAAAACTCTAAGCTTCTCATCACACGCTAAGTATGCGAAACAACGAGCGCTTCGAGCTCTTGGTATTGTCTTATATCGTATGATTTCCACTCCCTTGTTGCCTTTTTGAAGTTTTATTCTACCGTGTGCCTTCCACTACTAGAGTACGCCTCTGTAGTTTAGGGCGGAACGTGCAAATCCAGTTCTGACCTCAGTGAACGCATCCATAATGAACTGATATTTATTTTCAGGCACCGCTTTTGCCATTGTGGCGACCTTAGCCCTCTCAAATATACCTCAACTCGCACCTCTAAAATCGCAAAGGTGGTTTTACAGATTCTGGCACGGTTGAAATAATTTATAAGCCCCGAATCGTATGCACTACTTACAATGCATTGTCCTTTAATGCGTTGAATTGAACGCTTTGCCAATGTACGCTAGATCACCGAAACCTTTTATTTCCTTTTCTAAATCCTGGAACTCCCAGTTTGTCAAGTTCTCATTGTAGCTATGGTTTATTTATCTGAAGTCCTCAGTTTGGAAACTCAGACGCTGAGGCTACTTCTGAAGCTTCTATCTGCACACCGAATCTTGTGACTGTGTAAAGGAACGCTTCTATAATTTCTCCATTTCTGTTTCTGCCAAGCTCTTGCGTGCTTACCCGCCGTGGTTGCTCAGTGGCTATGGTGTTAGGCTGCTGAGCACGAGGTCGCGGGATCGAATCCCGCCCACGGCGGCCGAATTTCGATGGGGGCGAAATGCGAAAACACCCGTGTACTTAGATTTAGGCGCACGTTAAAGAACCCCAGGTAGTCGAAATTTCCGGAGTCCTCCACTACGGCGTGCCTCATAATCAGAAAGTGGTTTTGGCACGTAAAACCCCATAATTTTTTTTTCCGCAAGAAGTGTGCACTGCGGAAGCATGCGAAATAAATTGTGTTGCGACTCAATGTATATACATAAGCGTCTCGACCTCCTTTGTATAAGCAGGCAATTCGGGCGTCAATCATCATTCGCATCCATGTTTCAATGGTTGCAGCATGCACCGGTTGAAACAGCATGGCGGCGCGGCGAGTACCGACGAGTACTTCTCCCGAACTTCGAGCTCGAGCGAAGACGACGACGACGTCACGCTTGACGGGGCGCCATTCGAGTCCCCGCTGCCGCGCCTCAGGGACGAATCCGTGGCCCGGCTGAGGCTCGCCAAGGCCGGCTGCCGAGACACCGGGCGGCAGGGCAGGAACTGCCACACCTACAGCAAGGGGGCAGGCTTCTCACTGGGCAACGATGGCGACTCGTCGCACTCGCCAACGACGAAATCAAGGTCAGCAGCCCCACTGATTCCGTAGTGCGGTAAAGGAGTACTGACCACAACTTTTTTTTACTCTTCATTTATCTTTGACAAGTCAAGATCGCTGACCTCCAAACCATAGAAAAACAGAAACAAAAAGAAAACGGTTATCCTCAAAGCACCTTAAGTGAGTACCTGCAATGGCTGACTGCGAACCAGCTTGGGTTTCAATTTCCAGGAGGTGTGCGCGTCGTAACTGCATGGTGCAGAAGGCGGTAACACTGGTAGCAAGTTGTCGCGACGTTTTGACACAAGATCCGGCTTGCTCGGTGGTTTCTTAATGTCGTGCACCCCCGTGACCGCGTTCTGTGTTATGACGTCACGAGAAATACACCACCTGGAAAAGGAACCCTAAACTGTCCGTAAAAGAAAAGCTATGGAAGCACATTCGTTAGGCTGCTCAGGGTGTCGCCAGCATTTTTTTCCGCGGTTTCAAGGTCCAGGACCTTCGCTTAGCGCAGGAAGCGAAAAGTCTAACCTGTTGTAATTTCAGTACTCCTTCAAACATAGTACTCCACTAGCAGGCAGGACTCCTTTAGGCAATGCTCCTTTTCTCCGGGCAGTACTTCAGACTCCAGTACGTGCGTGAGAGATGAGGGGCATGCAACACACACACACACACACACACACACACACACACACACACACACACACACACACACACACACACACACACACGCACACACACACACACACGCACACACACACACACACACACACACACACACACACACACACACACACACACACACACACACACACACACACACACACACACACACACACACACACACACACACACACACACACACACACACACACACACACACACACACGCACGCACGCACGCACGCACGCACGCACGCGCACACACACACACGCACACAGGCGGATGGACGGACGGACAATAATTGCTATAAATGTTGTTTGATCACTCCACGGAAGTCGCGCTTTCTTTGCGAGGTATCGTAATGGTGCAATATCGGCGCATGCGCAGTCACTGTTTTGACACAGAGTGCAGTAGTTAGCCGGAATGCGGGGCACACCTTGCGGGTGACGTCTAAAGTTCCTCAATGCCAGCTGCAAGCGAGCGCGCAAATGACGCGGTAGTTTTAATGGGTATTTACGGATTCGACAGCCTAGGTCATAACCGTTGGCTTTGGTGCTCCTCCCACCCATCCCGCGCTTATGCGCACATGCATGAACTCAAAAAGCAATTTTCCCAATTCTACTGCGCTTCGCCTAATTTCATCGCACCTGTTTTTCGTTTCCTTTTCTCCTAACGACTGTGCAAGCTGCCACAGCTGTTGATCTGTGAGCGACAGCAGGACAAGTCGTTCTGGTAGACGACACCAGTTTGTCCCCCGTATTGTGAAACCATTCTTGACTCGAAACTCTTCCTCCACTCTGCCGAGTTGACCATAGCGTTGCCCCTCAACTGAAGATAACGCTACGCCTCTCAAGAATTGCTGTGGTGCCTCATGGGAACGCAATGACCGCTTGTGTCGAGGCGCGGCGCTGCCATGCACATTTTTGAGTCGAAGTGGATTTTTAAGTGGAGGACCATTCTAGCTTTGCGGTGCTAAGCCTAACTCCTCTTGTATCGCAAGGGATCTTCGTTCCTGTCTTCGGCCAAAGTGCTGACAGAAACTGATTTAAAATATGAAGCGGGAATAAAAAAATGGCTGTGGCTTAGGTAAGGTTAAGCCCAGGATGCGAAGCATACTAGCCTTTATTTTAGTTGTTGAACCACTGTTTAGCCTGGCGAACTGCTGTTGCTTGGCTATATTTGGTTCGGCTAGACGAAGAAACAACTCATGCATTACTGCTTCGCCTTCAAGAGTGGAACGCGACAGCGTTCCCGTCGACCCGCCAAGGGGTGTAAGACAATGGGCTACAGGGCAGCGACTACGCGCCCCGCATTGGACGCGGTGAGCGTCGAGCAAAGCAGCGTTCGGCGCGGCAACGAAATGTGCGCCTGAGCAGGAGACGCACGCCTTAGAAACAGCTCGTTTCTAAGGCAACACCGCATTCACTAGAGGCGCTTTTGTACCGCTTTGAAGCATCGTACTCGTGGCTCAGTGGTAGCGTCTCCGTCCCACACTCCGGAGACCCTGGTTCGATTCCCACCCAGCCCGTCTTGCAAGAGTTGAGCCAAAGCCACTTCTCCTCTGTCGTGACGTCACGGTGTCACGTGGTTTCAAGGCGACACCGCCGCGCCTGAGGAGCTGGGTTGAGCTCTCGTAATATGCTTCGCATAAAAGAATAACGTAAAAATGGTGTCCAAACGTTTGGAATTTCCGGATAGGTATTCACGTTTCTCTTCACTGCGGTTGGTGCTACGCAAAGTACGCAGGTTGGCGGAATAGCGCGCGAACGCGTGCGTGTAGTTTTCGCTTGTGTTCACGTCCCGACGTATGCCAACCTGCTAATGAAAACGCTCAATATGAAAGGGGTCGTTAAATCTTGAATGACCTAACTGTGAGTCTTACGAGCAATATTTCATGCACAATTTACGAGAACGTCCTGCTGGCGCCCACGCGGCTAGCGGCGCGTTACGTATGTCAAGTGGTTCATACTCACTATGTGTTGACCTTGAATTGAGGCACAGTGAGGGTACGTAGCGCGCCTAATACGCCATACCTCATCTTCAGTGTGTTTGTGTTATTATATAGTTAATATACTTACAGACGCCATAAGTATTTTAGAACGCTACACCAACACCGAAAACCGTGCAACAGTCCACACATGACATCATAATGCCCGAGCCATGGGATGTGGCATTTTGTTTAGCGTCTACGGCAAAGTGAGACATGTCCTTAGTGATTTTTTGTGGCACGAAGAAAAATTAATAGTGGCTGTTTTCTATGTAAGCAACACGCAGGTAAATTTCGAAAGCAGTGAAAGTCTGGAGTTGTTTATGAGGTCAGCTTAGCGGGTGAGCACTACCACCTAGCTACAATAAATAAATGCTTTGATGAGAAGATCGATGCCCTGCTAGATCTCCCGTGTTACCCTCTTTCTACTCGTTAATCTATCTTTCCTTCATTTTTCACTATGGACTATGCTGAAGGAACCTATACTTCATTCATTCGTTCACAATGCTGACGCTTTCGCCTATACGCTGTGGAACTGCAGGGAATTCACCAGCGCAGACGTGTCGAAAAAATGACAAGAGAAAGTTACAATCGTCACTTGTTTCGTGGGCCGGAAAGTCTCAAAAGCAGACGTGACCTGTTTGCAAAAGCCGAAATCCTGTCGTAAGGAGCATGTCAAGTGTTGATGTAAGAAACGGCCGTTTGTATGCACTATTCTAGATGGAGACCTTGAAGCCATGGAAGTATGTGGCAATTGTCGAGCAGACATGATGCTTTCAAAAGGAAGTGTCCCGGGCGAACCGTCTCGGACATTGCTGAACGTTGTTGGACATTGCTGGACATTGCTGCTGCGTGTTGCTGTTGGCGAGTTCACACACACAGAGTAGCAGTCATGTAATTAATCGGCTTATATCAGCTTTATGTAGCCCCCAGCTGCGCTAACCTTACAGATGTGCCGGTAGCCGGCTCCATTCTCAACGCAATGGAACAACAAACGGTGCCTGAATACCTTCACTGCAGCAAACACACCCCTTCAAACACGCAATTACTTTATCAAAGCGATTATTTTTATGCCTTCTTTTTCGTAGTCTGGCGCGTCTGCGCGGTCGTCAGCTTTTTTGTCGAGTAAGGTGGGCCAGCCCTGAAGAAAGTGCAGCGGTAAGCGAGGCTAATCTCAGAGATGGCGTAATGAAAACTGGGCCGATCCCAGAGGCCGTGCAATCCGCAGTCACGTCGATCACGTGGGTCGGCTGGTGGAGCTAGGTTTCCGCGTCTTGCTGGTTTTCCGGGCAGACACGTAATCTCTATGCCACAAAACTCGTCGCAGCAAATTAAGTGTTTCATAGCGTTTAATTAATTGCTTCACGAAATCTTCGCTTCACGTATACATTCCAGAATGTGCGTTGGATCTGCGTATATTTTCGTTCATTGCGAAACAGGTCGTGGAGGCACATCTCCAGGACCGCGGACACGTACGTGCTGTCTCAGCTGCTCGACTGCTCCGACACAGAGGCCCTCTTCACGCTCGTCCTCATGGGGGTCAACTTCGACGCGCTGCTGGAGAACGCCGCGCTCGACTGCGCAGCGCTCAACACGCTCCTCGCTTTGCTCGCCAAGGCGTGCGCGTGCCGCCAGACTGAACACCTGAGACTGCTGCTGGGAACCGTGGCGGCCAACAACAGGTTCCTGCGGAACGTCGAGCAGCAGCTTGTCTGCAGGTAGCTTACAACGAACGCGCGTTCTTATCTTCTGGACGTAGTTGAACTCGGAATAAGTCGAATTCAATTAAAATCGTTCGAAATTTCGCTATCTTATACAGAGATTTGAGAATGAAAACTTATGCTCTACCTATGTGTTAGATAACCACTTATTAAGGAAGCAAACAAGCAAGCGTATGTGCATGTGTACGTGCATATGCGCGTGTTGTGTGTACGGATAACTTCTATACATCTGATTTCAATATACAGATATTATACTGTCCCCTGCCAAGCTGTTGGCTTTTTTCTACGACAACTGGGGCGATCCATTCGTCCACTTGGCGTTAGTGCCACGTGGACGATCCTATTAGCCTATTTTGTTAAAGGAAGTAAGCTATCGTGTATTTTGCTTCAGCGCTATCAATTATAGACCCACAATCCCTTGAATTTAGTTGATTGCGGCGTTCATTGTCTAATGCACTGATAGAACTGCGTTTCATTAGTCACAACGTTGCAGCTGTTGTTTAGTAGCGTTGAACTTACCAAATGGCCGGGTGCACAATTCTGTGTGCTAAAGGAGTCGTAAAACTCCGACACTGACAGTTGTATTACAGATTAATCAATGTTTTTGTCTTGCGGAGGTTATACAAACACGTGGAAGGCTATGCCTTGTCTCACAGGCTGCATAGTTAGGCTTTCGCATAAAGTAAAAAAAAATGAGCTGTCATCAGCGCATGGTCTTTTTGGTTTGCCCAATTGTCGTGTTGTATGCCTACGAGGGGTGATCAGAAAGTTTAGCAATTCGCACATAAGGAAAACTGCCAGACCTTGGAAAAACGTTATTTTTCATCATAATTTCCCCGCACACTAATGCACTTCTTTCATTTTCCTGGAAGGCTTTTGATACCTTGCAAAAAGAAAGTATCTGCCTGGTTGCAAAGCCACTCCTCCGCGGCAGTTTGAAGCGAGTTCAAGTCATCAAAGCTCGTTCCCTTGAGGTGTTTTTTTCAAATTCGGAAATAAATAAAAGTAACTCGGGGCCAGTTCGGGACTTTAGGGTGGGTGGTCCAGCTGTTCGAAACCGCACTCTCGAATGGCAGCTTGGGCAACACGAGACCTGTGAACCTGGGCGTTGTCGTGCAGGAGGAGGACACCTCTTGTCACTAATCCTTGGCGTTTTTCCACGATGGCTTTACGCACTTTTCGATGAAAGTTGGCGTGGTATTCGCTTGTAACTGTCCTACTTTTTTCAAGATACTCAAATGAGCAGGATCCCCTTTGCGCCCCCAAAAGTGTCGCCATCACTTTTCTCCCTGAGCGTTGGCTCTTGAATTTTTTCGGAGGAGTGGACCCCCGAATGCCTCCACTGTATAGACTGCTGTTTTGTTTCTGGGTCCCACTGATACAGCCACGTTTCATCCCCAGTCACAAGGCGGGAGCGAAAATCTTCTGGGTCGCTTAAATAGAGGTGAAAAAGTTCCCTTGATGAATGCACGCGGTGGCGTCGATCTTGCGCTGAGTAATTCCGTGGCACCCACCATGCCAAGACTTTCGACATACCCAAACATCGTGGATGATAGTAAAAACACTGTGATAAGAAATGCTCAATTCTTCGGCAACTTCAGACACCCTGATTCGGTGAGCATTCATGATAATTAAGGTTCCCTGCTGAGGCTGAATGGTCCATATCGGTTGAAGTGGTCGGACGCGCTGACCTTGGGTCGTGTTCCACGTGCACACGGCCACGTTTAAACTCACTGAACCACCGAGCCACTTTAGCATAGGAAGGACATTCATTGCCATACACATTCGCCATTTTCCTACTGTGAATTTTCTTGGCGGAACTCCCTTCTTTGCACAAAAATTTGATAACGCTCTGGTACTCGAGCTTGAAATCGTGAGAGGACGCCATGTTTGACTTACTGATGCAGACCAAGTAACGAACTGGAAGGCTTGATACTCAGACCTTGCTAGGTTGCAGAGATGACCTAAACAATAGGTAGAGAGATATCACTGTCAAAAATTTGGTTATAGCCAAGTTACAAAACTTTTTGATCTCCCCTCGTATTTACTTCCTCACACTTTACTTCCGCACAATGTTTCTTTTTTTTTCATATCCAGTGGTTTTTTAATTTTTCTTCACAGACGGAGATTTCCGGCCTTTTGGGACCAGTTCGTGGTACCACTGGTGACGGTCGTGGAGAAGTCAGTGAAACTGCTTCCACGTGATGGAACGAATAACCTCTGTGGCGTCGCTGCTGCTTTACTAGACTTAGTCAACAGCAGCCTGCAGGACACGCAGCCTATCGACGCGAATGTTGTGGAGGCGGTAGAAAGTGTTGGCACACACTTGGCTGAGGCGAACAAGCTCGAGTTCCAGCGAGTCGTTGGGAGGACACATTACGCCTCGTTTCCCGGGGACGGAGACGCTGGAGAGAAGACAACCGTGCTGCCAGCGGACTTCATTCAAAGCGTGCAACTGGGCGAAACAGTAGAAGTCGACTCTTTTCGTCCAGCCACGACAGCTGAATACATAAAGGTCCAGTACAGCCGCCTCAAGCAGCTCTTTCTGCTTCCTTTAGAGAAAGTACTGACCACGTTGCAGTCGTTCCCGTCCTCGGCTGAAGTCCGCAACCCTGTCATTTACACAAAAGTGAAGATTGGTCCTCCCATATGCACGTTCAATGGCGTCGGCAACAAAATAAACTTCACCATTGTAGATAGCAGAGATTGCGAGTCCACGCTGCAGCCAGGATGTATGATTTGCATAAGCAACGACGGCTTTGAAACAGTCTTCTTCGGCACGGTACTCTGGCGAAGTTTCAAAGACAAAGAACGGGGGCACATGGTTGCGTCCTTTCCCGATACTAGGAGGCTTGAGGGCGTGGCTTCCGCTCGAGGCTTTGTCATGACGGAGTGTCCGGAGTTTTATGAAGACTATGCTTCTGTTTTTGGTGTGATGAAACAGTTTGAGAAGACACAGCTGCAGCTCCCTTTCAGGAAATACGTTGTCGACAGGCGCAGCGATGCCGCTGCGCCTGGCTACATGAACAACAACACCGTTTTTGACATGAAAGCACTGTTCCAAAAGAGTGTATTTATACGCCCGCACAAGGACCGAGATTGGCCGAACAGCGAAGAGACTGAACTGGACCGCTACCAATACGATTCCATTCAGACGGCAGTTTCGAGGGCCGTCACGCTTGTAGAGGGAATGCCTGGAACAGGCAAAACGTTCGTGACCACGCGGCTTGTATCTGTAATGTTAGACAACATCAATGTCTCCCGTGGAGGTCCCATTCTGATCGTATCGAAGGACAAGGAAAGCATCTGCTCGCTAATGGCGCACTTTGAAGGAGTGCTGGACGACGTTGAAGTCGTTAGCGAAGACAGCGATCTTTTTCAAACGACAAAGAAAGTGCTGTCTGCCGGACCAAACCCTGAAGTAGTCGAGCCGACACCTTTGCGCTTGCTGAGACGACATGTCGACGAGCTTGAACAACTGAAGTCACGAACTAGGAACCAGCAAGATCATCTAAGGCGTATTCCGTCTAGGCTTCTAGGAGAGAGCGAGCTTAAATCCGTGATGAGTGACAAGCACTACAAGAGCTTGTTTTTCACGATGGTCACTGGGGCTGAAGACAAGTTGAGAGACTGGCTGCTTGCTGACAATGAAGATGTTGTAGCAAGGTTTTCTTCAGGCCACCGCGGTTCTCTATCTGAGGATGAAGTCTGTTACGTCAGTGATGTGTGGGCGCTTGACATGGAGAGTAGGTATCGGCTCTACAGTTACTGGAGGGACAAGTATTATGAGAGGAAATCACGTGAGTGGCTCGATTTGGTAGGAAAGTTTAAAACACTACTTTTGCTGAAAGAAGAAGTGGAAGAAAAATTGCAATTCGAGACGCTTCGCGTACCGAAGATTGTAGGAGTAACTCTCTGTTCGCTACCTAAAATATGGAAGGCACTCAGAGATATTAAGCCACAGATTATTATTGTGCTAGAAGCACGTTCAATTCCGGAGCCTTTCATGTTTCCAGTAATAACACTTAACCCTCACCATATTGTTTTCATTAGTGATACACAAAACGTTTTCGATGTGCAGGAAGATGTTGGTGCAGCTCAAGACTCGCTGTTTGACCGTCTTGTGAAACAAGGGGTCGCCTGCTGTCAGCTTTTGACGCAGTACCAACTCAACCCAAGCACAGTAAAAATTCTAGATGCTTTCAAGACGAAAAAAATTCTTGAAAGGTACGAGTTCAAGACCGAACTTTCCGACATACGGGGAGTGTCGTCGAACTTGCGTTTCATTGACCATTCCGTGAGCTACGACAGGGACAATATTATCGCGTGTGCTCTCGAAGCGGAATTCCTGGCGTCGTTGGCGAAGTACTTGCTCCTGCAGGGCTACCACCCAAGCCAAATCTCCGTGTACGCGCCCACAGCGGATCAAGTTGAGCTCATCAAATCGAACTTGTGCGGCCTGGAAGAAGAGCCTCCGGTCACTACATTGGAGAAAGCTAAAGGCTGCAAAAACACCATTGTCCTCATGTCATTCGCGTGTCCCAACACGACATACGACATCAACGCCTCCTGCAGGGACCACTACAACGTCATCGCGTCTTCTACGATAGGACTGTACTGCATCGGCAACATTACGTACTTGTCGGATAACACCAAAACATGGAAGCAGGTTGCTCCCGTCCTTTGCGCAGAAGGTCTGGTGGGGCCGCTCGAGCTCAACTGCCACCTACACCCGGAGAAGACCACAGCCGTGTCGAAGGCAAGGGACTTCGCTGATGTGCTCGACGGCGGCTGCAGTACACCGTGCAATGCCTCCCTGCCTTGCGGTCACCTGTGTCCCAAAACATGCCACCTTACGGACAAAGACCACCAGCAGACCGTGTGCACCAAGCCTTGCAAGAAGCTGCTCTTGTGCGATCACCCTTGCAAGGCTTTGTGTGGAGAACCTTGTCCAAGTGAGTGCGAGGTCATGGTGAACGCGCTGAGTCCCTGTGACCACGTCGTTAGGGTCCCCTGCTCGGCCGTTCTCAATGCGAGCGAGGTGCGCGCCCAATGCAACGAAGTGTGCGGAAAGAAGATCAGTAAGGGCGTCCGCTGCGCACGAAAGTGTCGTGACTGCTTTCTTGAAAGCACTCACCTTAACGACGATGTCTACTTCGAAGAGGAGCCCTCAATCTGCACGAGCTGCCGAATCATGTGACGGTGTAGAAATTTTTTTAATATTTTTTACTTTCTTTTTGCATACAGAGCGTGTACATAGTCTTCTTAGACCCTTCGGAAAGTTCCTGTTTTGTTTTCATTTTGTAGCTGCGGCCAGTTGAAAAGTACTTTCCCATGGAAATAAAAGAACATAAAACCTGTTATTGCGTCGCCTTGATAAGGATTAAAGAAAGAGTGTCGATTAGGCATAGTGCCGCGAATACGCATAGCGCAACCTCGGAAAAAAGTTCCGGCTAGTTCGAGGCACGGAAAAAAACAAGGAGAAATGCAATCGGCGTTGCACATGCAAAGTTGTTTGATGGCCATGCCGAAAGTTGGCAGTTACTGACTTCAAACTGCTTTCTACAGGGAATCAGTATTTTAAACCACGATGTAAGTGCTCCGTCACATCTTCCTGCGTTGTGGCACTCTGGCTCTTGGAGCTTCTTCAAAGTAGCACCCATAGGGCAAGCATACGTTGGTGCGAAGGGACGTTATGGGTAGGGAATGGCGAATGCTTTGTTGTGGACGCCGGAGCTCTCTCTTTTGTTGACTGCGCGGATTATTTCAATGTACATGGTGAGCTACCAGTGTTGGGCGCCTACGGATGGTGTCCTTCCCAAAGACGTACGGATGCTAAAGCTGATTGTAGGAGCTGCGGTTACAGCGTTATGTTGTCGATGACCGTACTCGGTTGAGAGGTGAATTGTAAACTTGCAGCAAATTTGTGTCCGCCTATACATTAAAGCAGCACTATCATTTATACGAAGTACAATGCATGTTTGCCCATTACGATAGGTTTCATCACTCGCCGCCCTTCTCACGAGCCATGAAAACATGAATTACCACAAAGTGTTGCAACAAGCTTGCCCTCTAGTAGAAAGCGCTCATTCGTTGCGGTGCTGGTACTTTGCAACAATTTAATGTCAATGGCTCGCTCCGCATGAGTACGGTAGCCGTAACAACACACCCAAAATCAGTGGGAAGGCTCTAACCTGCATGACCAGCAACAGCTGGCGGAGTGGGTGCGAGAGGTAGCCCAGATTGCTGGGAGCCTGCACCGAGGACCCCACACCTGCTGCTCGTCACCAGGACAACATCAAGACGGTGGCACGCTAATAAATACTAAATAAAGTTATATTCTCTCTGTGTCTATTTGGAAGACACGGAATATTGTGCGTGCAGTGAAAGTGATTAACTTCGTGCCTTCTGCTTGTCTCTGCTTGAACGAGCGAGACAGACAAATTTGGTTATCTATGCAAAGTACTAGCCGCTAGTGAATGTCTTCCTGTTACCATTGCTCCTCTGCACAGGAAATTTTGACAAAGAACTTTAAGGGCATGCAAAAAAGCACGAGAAAGAAATGGCCTTCAGACGTTCGTTCTGCAGGACTGCATGCAACATTTCGGACGCTCGAAAATGAACCTAAGAGGGACTATTATCCACAGCAAGCTCTGGAACTCTTTCAGCTGCGCTTGGTGGCGCAGATTATTGTGAGGTGTAAGAAACAACAACGCGTTTTCTTCAAACATTCTTTTAGTTATTTTTGCGACCAATTTTTTAGACATTTGTCACGTCGGGCTCATACAGAATGGAGCTGAGCGTGGAAGATGTTTCCGTAGAAGGTGCAGTTGATGCACGGATGAGAGTTGAATGTGTTGAAAGCCTCCATGAAGTTTCCAATGTCGCTTGGCCGCACCTACGAGGTGTCAAAAAACGCGCAATAAGCAAAGTTTTCCAAATTATAGATTAATGGAGAATTCGTCAAACATTTGTCAAAACGACTCATTGTTTTAGTGAGCTGGAGCCTATAACTTCAAAAATACGCCACTGGGTGTGCGTGCACGTGCACAATACAAGAAGCCCCTCGGCACAAAAAGCTCACGGAAAAGGAAGGTAAAGAAAATATGCAGATCCAACGCACTTTTTCGTAATCTGTGTGAAGCGAATCTTTCGTGAAGTGGTTAATCAAATGCACTATATTTGCCCATTTCATTCCTGCGTATTTGGCGTATAAAGGAAACTGGACCGCACGCACGTGCTCTCGTGCGCACACGTGCTACGCAACCTGACACACGCAGCGATTATCTCGAAGGGCTAATCGGCGTTGGCGCGACGGAAGTACGCGTACGATTGTGGCCTGGTGGTCAGAGCATCAAGCTGCTGGGCTGGGGCACCGAGGTTAGATCCCAGCATCGGAGATGCAATTAACTTGTTTTAGAAGTGTGAACCACTCGGCGAGACAGCAGCCACGGCCAGAAAAAATCGAAGAGGGTTCGCAAAAAAGATTTGATGCTTGCAAAAAGCCACACAGTGACAAAAGCGAAAAGAAGGGACAGACGTGCGCAAGTAACATATAGAAGCCAAATCGCAAAGGTGCCTCCTTGGCACAAATATGCGATCACGCGCCATAAAAGAAAGGTTACAGCTGCTTTCCTGCCGTATTTAATCACGAAGACAGACCGTATAGTGTGCCGCGAAAACAGGCGCAACCGCACGAACTGGCCCAAATGCCATGATTTACGTGGCCAGACCATATCGGGCACAGTGACTTGTCAAATTATCCGGCGTGCAGGTCTGCTGTAGCATGTCATGTGCACGCTAGCGAGTTGCAACCGGCATCGCAACGTTTTCCACTTGCGTCCCACGTGAGTGCACTTGCACGCGACAGCGCTGGCTGCGAGATCAGCGTACTCACGGGTGTTCGTAGTGTGCAGTTGAAGTACTGGCAGCCGCTCCACGAAGCGTTCGATTCGGCGGGGAGCGCGACCAAAACCCAGACGGCCGCCAGCAGCGCGCAGGCCGTGATGGTCTTCATTCTTCCAGTCCGAAGCCCGACTTTTGAGAAAGGAACAAAGAAAGCGGCACGTAAATCGCTACACCACGGGCCGTAAGTATTTTTTGTGGACTTTCGAAGAAGTTACTCGTACAGGGTGCCGAACACGCAGGGCCGCGTCAAACCATTTGTACCCTGCGGTTTTTGTACCCTAAGTTGACTATGGACCCGGGACTAGCCAATGGCTGTGTCCAGTAATGCTTTCGTATATTGTAAAATATGTTTTAAATAATGAATGAATTAATTAATTAATGAATTAAACCTGACATAATGCAAATTACCAGACAGTGCATAGCTGAGCGTCGCATACGTCGCAGCGTCATGAGCGACTCATTCGGTTTCGTTCTACTTTCTGCTGCCGGCATGTGTGTGCGTGCGCTCAGCTAAACGTTTAGCTAGAACTGTCTGTTGCTAGTAGCCATGCTGCGCAAATGATACAATGTCGGGCCCGAATTACACAGGGGCAACACATGGAAAACACGATCTCTTTCTTTTTTTTGCATTTAAACATTCGCTGCGCGCACGGCTGGCGTGAATCATGCTTCAGCGCCTAGCAGACGCTGGTCGGGCAACACCACGTAATACGCACTAAAGTACAAAGCGCTCTGTCAAACCAGAGCCTCTAACAATCTTGCACATATTCAAAGACTACACTCAATAAAAAAGGTAAGGGCTAAAATCTACCGATGTACTTAGCGGATACCGCATATGTCTCAATCCATCACAATCTGTAATGAACCACTAATTCACTTGGAGAACATATACAGCCGCACGAAGTGATAGGACGATTGAAACTTAAGAGAGAAACCCCTGCCTTATATTCTAGAACTTTCCGATAATTCGACTCCTGCGTTAGTGTAGAAAAAAAAAATGGCCCTGGCGCATGACAGTTGGAACGGCTGCACCGTCACTACACATTGAATTAAATAATACTATCAACAAGTCCTATTCTTCCCCATTTCTCTTCGACAGCAGAGCTTTTCTGAGATTGAGGTCGACTTCACGGACATTCCGGTATGTATTAACTCAGACGCTGTATCGTCAGTAGTAATTCATATGAACGTAATAAGGTTTATTTTTGAAGAGTAGGTTAAAGAGGCTTTTTCTTCATAAAAAAAGGAAAAAAAGAGGAAAGTGGTCTGTTGAGAGGAGAGGTATCACCTTGTGGGGACAACGTACTTGAATCATAGCGTATAACTGAAGTAGAACAGCGCGTTACCAGATGCACGCGTAGTCTCCTTCGCAACTGTATGCCGATCACAACGCTGTCTCGTTTTGAGAGTTTACGAAAATCACCCCCCAAAAAGTACGGTTGTAACAGGAATAGATCGGGGACGCACAAGGAGCGTTGCTGTCGTGTCCGAATTTTTTATGCCCACTTTTTTTCAGACCACGAACCGTTACCCTACTAGCTCGGGCTCGTTATCATTGGTTTTCGTGACCCGACGAGAACCGGTGCGTTCAGCGTGACACGGCCGGTGGTTCTGACGAAAGGCGACCCAGTGGGCTTTGCCACAGAGCGATCACGCGTCCATTGAGAGGCCCTTCTCTCGAAATTGCTTAGCTCATCCAGATGAGACGCTCGCTTAATTGTATGATATCGTGCAGCGAAATCGCCTCAGGGTTACTGAAAGAAATTTATTCGAAAGCTGTACCCACCTGTGCAAAAGATGTCACCTCAGGCTTCTTGCTTCGAATTCCCGTGCTGCCGGCCAGACGCGTAAGGAGCGTGCACCGCTGGCTCGAGCGCGCTCCGCGTTCTTGTAGTGCATCATCGTCGTTGTCGTCTTCGGAATTACCTTGACATTCGCACGAGCAGTGCGCTGTCCGCACAACGCCACTCACCGTCGTTGCTCAGTGGCTATGGTGTTGGCCGGGCTGCTGAGCACGAGGTGGCGGGATCGAATCCCGGCCACGGCGGCCGCATTTCGATGGGGGCGAAAACACCCGTGTACTTAGATTTAGCTGCACGTTAAAGAACCCCATGGTGGTCTAAATATTCGGAGTCCTCCACTATACGGCGTGCCTCATAATCAGAAAGTGGTTTGGGCGCGTTAAACCCCATAATTTTTGTCCGCACAACGCAGCCATGTTACGCTCTAAGGAAAGTTTACACCCTTTGGAGTGCCCCTTCTCCCACACAACAATATTCGTCATCTGCCTTGACGCGTTTCCTTTCTTGAAAACGCCGCGCCCGCTACTTTCCTGTCGGGAATGCTATCATGGTGATAACGCGCATGTCGTTCGTTACTGGCAAGTACCGGGCTCGCAGCGTTAAAGAAAGGAAACGCGTCAAGGCAGATGACTATTATTGTTGTGTGGCAGATGGGGCACTCCAAAGGGTGTAAACTTTTCTTAGAGCGATATATCGCTAAAGTTTCTTACCACCGTTCATACCGTGCGCGTTTCAAATAACTTTCAAATACAGGTAGGTTCATCTACTGTGTGCCCACATACTTCCATGCTCCTTTATCGACCAAAAAAGAGGGCACTTGATTTCCCAGTCAAGTCCCAACAGACACAATGCTTTCAAGATGTCAGCGCATTACAGAATAAGCTCAGTAAAGCGACAAACCAGTTTTTTTCCTTCAATTTCAGAACAAAACTTTCCCAACTAGAGTAATAGGTGGCGTACGTATGTGATTCGTGCTCCTCCTTCAGCGTCAGTACTTTAACAGATTTCACTCAACATATTTTCGCAGCATGAAACAAAACGAACGTATACAGCGTCGTCTCCTACGCGGATCATCACCATACGCTTGCGCAATCATGACCGACGCTCAAATCGCATTGCTTAGCCGCTTCCGCGCCACAAAATAGATCGAGTTCTCGGCGCCGGTCAAATAAATGTAGTAACAACCCCTTCGTCAGCAGCGGCTGCGTTCTGCACAATGTTAAGGGCGATGGATGTTGAAAGCACGGACCGTCAGAGGTCACGTGTTCACGACGCATTTTCTACCGGAAAAAAGATAGCACATCTCGCTAGCCGCAGTCCAGGAAGCTGATCTCATTAAGATACTCAGCGGAAAGGTCGTGTGTAGTGGGCGTGTTCTTAACAGGCGTCAAGAGTGAGGTACTGAGAAAGCGTACCCGCGTACTGGCCTCACGCGCTTCGGTCTATTCGATGGCGGTGACGCCTAAGGTGATTCACGTCCTGCCTTCGCAACTACGTAAATGCCGAGCTAAGGGCGGGTCTTTCGCGACGAAGTTGTGAGACTGATAAGAACTATTGTTAACAGCGCCACAGGTCAACGCTGTTCAAGTGCTATCGCAAAGTGTGCACCAATACGCAAAATTTCGATTCTGGATCGAATATTTACAAACTAAAACATTAAATACGAATTTGTAAAAAAGAATATGGGGTTTTACGTGCCAAAACCACTTTCTGATTATGAGGCACGCCGTAGTGGAAGACTCCGGTTTGACCAGCTGGGGTTCTTTAACGTGCACCTAAATCTAAGTATACACGGGTGTTTTCGCATTTCGCCCGAATTTATAAACAGGACTTTCGAAATTCGACTACGAATTTCGAAATACGAATGTTAATACGAATTTATTCGGATATTCGGCAGTGGTCAAATATGCAGAACAAACTGAGATTATCGGACAATAACCCGGCTGTAAAAGAAAAAAAATACACGTGGTTGTCATATGGTGAAAATGAGACGAAAGACAACAGTAACTCTCACTTTATTTGTCTTGTGCGGTTTCTTGTTCCGTAAATTCTTGCACATTAAAGCACTGCTAGCGCGTACCATGGCCATAAGAGTGGAAACTCAGCGAATTTGAGTAAATGTTATACGACTAGCGCGCCCAAAGCATAAAGACAGTGCAATAGGCGCAGATAAAGCCCTGCATGCCGGCCAATCACTCTTTGGAGTAAACTGCTGGTAAGTCGCATAAGTAAGGACATACTGAAAGCCACATGTCAGGCTCAACGCCACTTACTACGTAGATGATGCAAGGCCTGGGAGCTTTCCTTTTATCGGCTTTATTTCTTCCGGTCGCTGGAAAAAAAGGAGCTGTTTCCTACCGCATTATTCCAAAAATACAAGGTATGGATGGGCCTTTAATCACGAAATTTACGAGACTATATGCAAGACCTTACAGATCGTCAAAACCGCAGGAAAAATGCGGGAACGCTCAGTGAGGCCACGTTCACTTGACAGACGAGTTTCCTGAGAGGCCCCATGGACAAAGTCAAGTGCAAGTTTGCCACCTTATGGTTGTCGATGGACAATTATGCTGGTCATTTAAGCATTGACCTCATTTTCCCAATGGCATCATACCTCAGAATCGATGGTGGAATACGACTCGCAGTTCTTCAAGGAAGAAAAGAAGGAAGCCGAGGATGTTGCACCAAGCAAGAGGCTTGTATTCACAAACCCCTGAAACGTAAGGTACTCCAATGTTTCTAGAAAAGTACACAAGGACCCTGGTATCTCAATTTCCTCATTGGCAGACGGCAGGTCGCCTGCCTGTAGTTTTATCAATCGGCGAGATAACCAGACGCAGTTAAACCTTGATTTGCGCGAGTTGGTTCATACTTGATTAAAGCACAGCGTGACTGGAACGAATACAATGGCACAAGAACACAGAACAAACACCGACTTACAACTAGTCTTTTTTTATAGAACACAGGGACTAACCTCTGATACGCAGAAGGCTGCCGTGTCCCAAAGCCAGGGCACAATCAGAACATTTGTACACGATATTGATATATGGTTATTACAGCTCGATCACGTGTCACCATTGTCTGATTGTGCCCCGTTTATATATATATACATGGCAGCCATCTGCGAATAAAAACAGGTTTCGAGTGCAATAAAGACTATAGTTGTATGTCAGTGCTTGATCTGTGTTCTTGCGTCTAATGTTTTTGTCCCGGTCGTGCTGCGTTTTAACCAAATAACTAGGCGATCAGCGAGTCAATTACCAAACGTGGACAACGTCGGCAAAACGTGGGAAAAGGAAGTTTTGTGAATATAGGTCGTGAGTTTTATTGATTGCTTATGTACAGTTTTTTTTTTATTTCCGTGAAAGGGCGCACGTGTTTTTGTTGCTTCCACTGTAAACCTGAAGAAGGAGACACGAAGTGCGATGGAAAGCCAAGTCATGTTCTTTTTTTATATGCATTGTTTGAGCTTCTTTTTTAGTTGGCACGGTGCACAATATACTTTCTTTGTGACAGGCAGAAAGGCATTAGTAACAAAAAATTTTCTTGTTGAAATATTTGTTCAACACCAGATTGATGTAGGCATAAAAAGCTATTGATAAAAGCCAGTCATGAGGTTAGCCGGAATGTTTGTCTTGTTGCTTAATATCAACGCACTAAGTCCGACACAGGGTAATAGCAGAAGTTGGCGGTGAGCAAAGCAACAGAAAGTAATGCTTACACAGCGCTCAAAATATTTATCAGTTGCTAACAATTCAAACGATTGTCAGAGCACACTTCCAGGTGAAGGATCCATCGATCAGAGTAATGGATAAAGACTAAACATGTTTCTACGAGCATCGAGAAGCGTAAGGTTTAGGCGGTGATAATTTCCAATTATCGATGATGATGATGATGATGATGATGATGATGATGATGATATGTAGTGTTTATTGGCGCAAGGGCCAAGTGTGACCACAGAGCGCCAAGGCAGTGTTGATAAGTTCGCAATGTAGTTATGAGTTCTATGGGGTTAATGTAAAGTGGCTGTATAGGGGCCTTAAAAATAGTCGCTCTAGAGTGCGTAAAATCTATATGTAATAAGATTATGTCGATGACAAATGACGTGTTCTATGTGTAATAAAATCCATCGTGAAAGAGTGATGCAATACAGAAAATATATTAGATGGTGAAATTACCTGGAGCACCACTGCCTCGCCAGAGCCCTAGAAACACAAGGGCCTAGAGGCATGTGCTATATGAAACAGATATCACAGCGGCATCCTCTAAACAAAGGAGACGCTACAAGTGTGTGGGGCTAATAATCCAGTTATCGAAAATTATTAAATTTGGACTTCATAATTGAGAAACAACGTTAGCATTTTAACTTCAAGCACTCTGAATGGCGGTGCTCATGAAGTAGGATTAAATTTTAATGGTTAGGCTTGCGATTAAAATTAACCTAAATGATCATTCAGCTTTATATGGTGAAAAGGCAGACAAAAACCCGGCCCCTACGCCGACCAAAGTAAAATTTAAAAGAAAAGAAGACGTTTCGGCTCCCACACGGGAGCCTTGTTCACAGGTAAAATAAACAAAGGCGTTTATTTTTCGTACACGTGACGGGCTTCCGTCAAACACTGAACTTCATTCACCTTTATAACGACTAGGTTATCCTCATACCTTCATATGCACTTATGCGCAGTATACGATGTTCGTTTAAAAAAAATAAAAAGATTACATGGATTAAGCAGCAAAGTTAACTGATAAAGTGTCAGCGCTGGAAGGCAGGAAGTAAACGATGACCGGCACAGTACAATGGTACCTTGACAATGCACCACAAACATGTGTTAATTGCAGCTCCGCTGCAGCAATATTTTCCTTTGTGAAGATTCCCACAAAATGCACCTTCTTTCAATTTGCCTTTTCCGCCGGCATGTAGCAATGACTAACAGCCACAAATTTTGTTCCTGAAACTGACCTCTTTGAGCACGGGTGCAATAAAAAATAAAAAAATTCCATATGGTGAATACGTAAAGTTAGCCAGGAAGATCATATGCAATGTAATATTTTAGGCAATATACTGGATGATTCATTCCCCAAAACAACAGCACAATTATAGTGTAGCGCAACTCATCTGAAGCGTCTGAATCATTTGCCATAAACATATAAGCGCAGTGACTATCGCATGCCTCCCTGATTTCTTTCGTTGAGGCCTTCGTCACACATAGGACTACAAGACATCTCAGCATTCCGGATCACGCTTTGACGCTCTACTTTCTTACCATCACATTAACAGGTATGAAAACTTGGCTAAGGCACACTCTCCGTCTGGACAAATCAAGCAAAAGAGTTTGGAAATCTGAGCTCACGATATATGCGCAACGTGGCCACGAAAATAACAGCAAATGAGAAGTCACCGGTAATGTATTTAAGCACGTATAAAATCGCCCGCAGCACGGCATTCCAGTACTTCGTCTGCATGCACGCACACGAGCATGCAGACGTTCTCAGGCCGCTTTTTCTTTGACGCTCCACGTGACACCTCGAACACTGACGGCGACACAGCCTAGCAACGAAGCTGCGTACGTTGCCCTGACGATGTTCAGGAACGCGATGGCGGCCGCCGACTTGGCCATCGCTGACAAATGAAAGACGCGGGCGTCCAGCACCAGCATCAGGGCGCACCTAAGCGCCTCCACTGCGCAGGCGTTGCTCCTGTAAAAGACCCGGTGTTGACCAACAGACACGGCTTGAGCGAGACGCGCAACAAGAAGCTACGCACTGTTAGAGAGAACAACAATACTCTCTTTGAGATCTACTTCCGCCCTACAACAATAGTCATGACGCTGGTGGTGTGCGATTTCTTTTTTTCTTTGTCACTCCTCCTACCTCTGACCTGCTTTCTTGTCAACAGTGTCTGTCGATACATATATATATATATGTGCGCCAAGACCTGGATTGCTGTCGCATGACAAGGAAACTGTGACGTCGGCGAGAAACGTGGCAGGGCCTGTTTAGACCTCCCAGTGTGCGAAGCCATTCAAACGTGAGGGGGAGGACGATGCCAGGATTCACTTAGGCTTACCATGTGCTGCCCTGCCTTTAGAAGATGAGAATGTATACTACGCATTCGGTCACAAGCCACCTATCGACATTCGACTTGCTTTACAAAATGTTGATGCATTCAATATATGGCTGTTATCCGCAACTCGAACTCGTTTCCAGTAAAAACGTCTGTAAAGAAAACAAAAAGAAAACAAAAGTGAAATATAGAAAGAAGGCGGACTTCCTATAGGTTCTTTGAGGCTGAAAATGTGGAACATACATATTTTTTTGTCGAAATGAAATACTTCACGTGGACATATTCGGTCAGTCTAGAGCGAGGCACTCAAATAATGCGAATGAAGCGAACAAGACATTGCAAGGAGAGAAGAAGGCTAGCGAAACACGTGCTGTTCGTTTACTCACCTGTTGTCCAAGAGGGCGCCCATTGTGCCAAGCGAGAAGAAGATGTAGGCAATTCCACTAAGAAGCGTGCCGCTGGATATAACCTGCACACGTGAAACCATGAAATCGTTTGTTTCATCGGCCTTCGATTTAAGCGAATTATTCAAAATAAACATACTTAAGAAGAAGCTTTAGCTCAGGCCCAACTCCGACGCGGCCTATTCGAATACATGTAAAACGCAAAAACGTTTTTTCGAGATAAACCCGGGACAGATCCTAATGAAATTTGTTGCATTTTAGAGAGAAAGCTAAATTCTAGTGACTGTTGGAAGCGGCATTTCCATTTAGGGTTTGAATTCTGTTACAAGAATTTTCGAAAATTCGGAAGTTTATAAAAAATAGAAGCACGAAGTTTAAGAATTCACAGCTCTGCACCAAGAACAGATGTCGCGGTGCTGTGGACGGCATTCATTAGATCATTGAAGGCGGACAAATTAGATATGCCATTTTATATCTTACGTGAATTTGTTACGTTGTTTAGAAGGTTTCTGCAAAATCTCTATTTTCATGTTATTAAATTTTTTGAGACCCATGTGTAAGATATCAATTTCGTCCGCTTTGGATGTACTAGTAAATGCATTTCACAGAATTGTATTACTATTTTTAGTTGACGAGTTACAGAGTTGTAAACTTGATAGTTTCGTTTTTAGAAAAGTTTAGGTTTTCGCCAATTTTCAATAAAAATTGACAGCATAAATCAAAAATTCGAAACCAACAGTCACTATATCTTAAGTTTTTCTTTTAAATGCAACAAGCCTCGTCAAATTCGGTGCAGTGGTTGCCCAGAAAAACGAATTCTCCTTTTACATGTATTTAGATAGGAGCACCCGAGATAAAGCTTCCTCTTAAAATAATTTTTTGTCCACGATTCGACTTTTCTGCGTCTTCTTTCCATCATAGACTTCTCAATTTCAACTCCCACGGGCACTGCGTTGACGGCCTATTGCGAAACAACGACTAGCTATCTTCTTTCTCAAGGAATTTAACGATTTATATAGCAAGTTTAAAAACTTACCGGTCTATACCCACATACTATACTTCTTTTCACACATACACATACACACACACACACACACACACACGCACACACACACACACACGCACACGCACACACACACACACACACGCACACACACACACACGCACACGCACACGCACACACACACACACGCACACACACGCACACACACGCACACACACTTACATATATATATATATAGTGCGGCCCTCTGACTGGGTGCAGCCCGCTGAGCGGTGGCTGTGCTGTGGTCTCCAGCCGAGCCTTTGTTTTCTCCGCGGTTCGTAGCCGAATGCGACAAAGGAAAGCAGCGTCGCCCTTTTAAATTATTTCATATTTTTTATAGAAAATGTGCGTTAAGAAATAGCAGGGAGTGGCAAGAGAAGGAGAAGAGGGGAGGTCTGTTACACACCGAGCAGCCGCGCCGGGTGTCGGGAAGGGTAGAACTTCAGTGGGTGTCGGGAAGCCGATCGACGCCACTGGATATGCATAATGTAATTCGACGTAGATTTGTGCGACACCTTCAAATGTCGCAAGGAATGCCATAATCATAACGCGGAAACGACACGGTCGGCAATTGTGCCACGCCCAATTTCGCTCCCATCGCTCAAAAGACCGACCTCGGGAATTCAAATGGTCGTATACATCGCAGCCAGCACACCACCCCTTGCAAGACTATCCCCAACGGAGCCTCGTCATATTTGCGCTTTCTGCTGCACCGGATCGATGACGTCTTTGAGACTTTTCAACCCCCCCCCCCCCCCCCCAACGCAATAGCAATAAAGTTTGTTCACATTTCGCCTGGAGTTGCACAAGATGCAATGGCGATGAGCATGCCGCGTGTGGCAGCGAAAATCACTCAGCGACGTGCGCGGCAGCAACGAAATTTTTTTTGGCTCGAGTCGCTGCATTTGTAGGAGCCCTGACAACTCGAGCGAGCTGCACCGACAGAGGAAAACACGTGCTCGCTCCGCCACAACAACACCCGAAAGAGGAGCGACGACGTAGAGGCAGCGCTTCCGGGCGACGAGCGACGGATTCTGAAATTCGAGAACCGGCGATCGAGAGACGAGAAGTCGCGCCGCTCGTCGCCATTGTGTACAGTCATGTCGCATGCACGAGAAATCGCTCAAGTGGAGTTACATACTACAGCTTGAAAGTGCGCGGTTGCAGTGTTTTCGCTCAGAAGTCGAGGTGGAGTATCAATGAAGCGCGCAGCTACCAGTTTAGCAACGGGGCTGTGCGGCATTGCACTTTTCTGAGTCGAGGTGGAGCGTCCGTTGCGAGAATGTTCTGGAAATGCGGGGACAAGCGTAGCGTTTCCGACATAAATTGCTCGAGCGATCTTTCAGCTGTTATTGGAATGATGGCCTTCGCGTGCTTTTCATTCACTTTCGTGCTTGTGGCGATCAGACATTCCTGCGACATTATTTATTACTCTTTCGATACCTTCCAGCAAACACAGTTTTTCAAGCATGAACAGCAAGGCAATAAATTTGCCTTTCTCATGTTCCAGTTACAACATGTTCCCGTTGGAACGTGATATATTGTTGAAAGTTAATAATCTGCTAAGTCACGATGCTGGTTGAAGCCAAAAGGATGAAGTTTATGCTAATGGCATGTACTAGCCATCCTTGCCACGCTGCTTAAACCGTTGTGCTTACAGCTTCCGTAGACGCTAGCGCCAGGGTTTCATTTCACTTTTGTGAATAAGTATCGCGCTTGGAGCGCGCAACAAGCCCTTGCTAATTCCGACACGCGCTTAGTGATGGCACGTCACCCTCTAATAGCGTTGCCTATGCAGCCTGTGTATACTATTTCTCAAATTTAAAATTGTACACCGATTACAAACAAACAAACAAACAAACAAACATAACATGCTTCGCCTCTTATAAGGGATCTGGACTGTGTAGTACTGCGTGACGAACTTTAATGGGTCTCACATTGTAGTGAATCTATGCGCTTTCAGCGCCTCGGAACTTATGCTTTACTTTCACCTCTAAAGAAAGCATAATGGCGAACTGTCAACATTCTTACTGTGCTTAGTGATCACAAGTAAACATCACTGCATAAGAAGCAAGTTACCGAATGTTTCCAAGACGCATATTTTGCTTCTCCTTATGCGCGTGAAAAACAAAGAAAAGAAAAGAAAAGCGGCACTACTCACTGAACTCCAATGTTTCAGCTTCACATAGCCGATGACTATAATGGCAAAGTGCAGTGTTACATAAATCTTGCATATCAGCGTGGTTTTTGGCGCATACGTTTCCACGGGCCTGCGTACCTGCACAATAACAAATGTAATCTTCAGTTAACAGCGAAATGCTAGAAATGTGCATTAAATGCGAAAGCTCGAACATGCCCAGCACCCCAAACTATTTCTTCTAATTTATTCACTCCATGATTTTCTCAATGTTCAAAAATTCGGTCGGTATATGCACTTAATAAACAAGGAAAGCCCGGGGCGAGATCTTTTTCAAAAGTGCTGCTTATATTGTGCACACAGACATGTTTCCACGCTTCACTCTCCACTTTTCACCCTAGCCCTCTATTAAGAAAATGAAAAAAAAAGAATGCAGATCCAACGCATATCTCAGAATTTCTGTGAATGAAAGGTTTCGTGAGCCGGTCACTGAAATTCTATAAAACGAAATGAGAAATTGTCTTTACTGTCACCTATGCAGCGAGCAGTCTCAATCAATATTTATGATTATGCGCCATATCGGTTACAACTTCAATGCGATGCCGTGCTCATGTTAATCTTCTACACCGTTCACAATCTATGCTTAAGCTTAAACAGCAGTTCGTGCGAATGCACACTGTGAGGCGGACGCATCGACGCAGCTATAGGTCACTAAGACCAAGGTGACGTTCGTCGAGGGAGGAATGATGACAGATGTGTGCCGAGAGAAGTACGACAAGCAATAATATTATTTTTTGCCGTTTCACTTCGTCGATGGCTTAATCAAAACTCACTCGTGCACGTGCTCTCCCGCGCACGTGCTACGCGACGCGGGGCACGCGCTTATTAATACGGCAAGTCAGCAGCAGCAGCCATGCTCAGGAGAGACCGGAAGCTTATCTAAGAAATATTCGCTTTAAGAGACGAGTAGTGCGTGCGGTTTAAAGGTGTGTTCGCTGCAAAACATTACGTGTCTGTTCTGTAAGATGTAACTATGCGACAATGCTGAGTGACTCACGTCTGGGATGTCGTTCGGATCTCCCAATCTCGGCTTGCCGGGTTGCCATCCAGGACCTTTGAACAAGGTGGAAAGCTTGTTGCCTAGTCCCTTGATGGTCGAGAATTGCCGGCATATGTGCAGAAAGTGGTGCATCTAAAAGAGGCCAAGGGGCATGGTGAGGGTAGACATCAAGAGCCTTTGAGCAATGCCTCACGTCATCATTGGTCGAAAGGAAAGCTACGGAGAAGCACATGCGCTACAGCGCTCGTGAAAATAGTCCCGCAAATTCATTCACGTATGTTTAAGCAGAGGTGCAGAAAACTCGCACATAGTATACTTACCACTAATAAGACAGAATTCACCACTCAGTGTCAAATCTGAATTTTAAGGTTCCGCCTCGCTCTTCCGCGATTTGGCAAATACGAAACCATCGCAAGAAGCAAGCTACGCTGATTCCTTATTTACTTCGAGAACTGATGCAGAAAGTGTCGTCAAAATCTGCCGGCTACTTGGCGCAGTAACATACGTGCAGAGGCTCCGACCCTGTGGCTTTCTTTCATTCACAGATGCTTGTCCGCGATACAAGAACAGGCCTCTCATAAACGTCCACGTCCCCATTAGCGCTAGTCGCTGTTCTCCCACGACGAACACGTAATCCATGGACATGGTTCTTTTCTAATGTTCTTCACAACGCCCCATTGAGGACCATGCATGTTTCGCGATTATAACCCTTTACTATCCTTTGATGTAGTCACAGCTGCTATAGAAACGTTTCTATAGGTGATGGCAATAAAATTGATGATCGAGCCTCCTCGAAGTTCAACTGACGCGAAAGAGTGACGTGGCCAACTTTCTGGCTGCCTGCGATGCATCAAGTCAGCACATTGTTTCGCTTCACAATTAGTCTGACAAAAAATTTTAAACTACCACGCGCATCAGGTGACACCATGCGCACAGAGTAAAGGTCCATAAAAAATGATCGACAAGGGGAACAGCAAATATTATTAAGCCGCAGCAGTGACGTAAATTACAAAAATGTATTGGTGCGCGTGAACATGATCAATGTGGTTGACTTGCGAAATGATTCGGTGATGTGTCCTTGTAAGGCGGCAACGTACTGTATAGAGCTTTCTATCCAGGAAATTGCGGGAAGTGCCTGTAGATAACTGAGAAACTATTCAGATAAGAAGCGCAAGCTAGGTGATAAAGGGATCTACGTTGGGATAGCATTAAGAAGGACGTAACAAGGAAGAGCCTACTGCAGAAGAGCTCTGAACCGTACAGCGTTAGTGGCGGTATTGTTGCGATAAGAGCAACACATGGCTGGCTCACACTCACTATTATATATATACAGGGTGATCCAGCTAACTTAGACCAAGATTTTAAAAATACCCAAGAGAAGTCGTACCGACTGCATAGTAGCCGTAGTCATATGTACTTACGGTCAGCATTTTTTTTCATCACAAAGTATTACTTAATTAACTACTTTTAATTAGTTATCTATTTAATTGTTGCTTGAATCGCAAACATATAAATTATAAAGTTGTAGAGCTCCTTAAATAACCTCCGAATCAAGCATTTGCTTCGTGCTGAAGTGGTCCTGGTTGTTTTTTCCAAGAAAAAACAAAAGCCCGCGAAATACGAAATAGATGCGCACTCGCATGCCGCTGCTCAAGCGCCTACAAGCAACGATTGAAATATATACGGCTGCATTCTCTTATCG
Organism: Dermacentor albipictus; assembly: GCF_038994185.2. Classification (NCBI taxonomy): domain Eukaryota; kingdom Metazoa; phylum Arthropoda; class Arachnida; order Ixodida; family Ixodidae; genus Dermacentor; species Dermacentor albipictus. The sequence goes on from NC_091824.1 coordinate 141,094,767, forward strand.
CCGCATCGTACAAGGCTCCGCAACGCTTATCGATGCGTCAGCGGCGTGTTCTCTTGATGCTGCGACCGTCACATAGCGTGAAGCCCTGTATCGAGCTGCCTCCGCTAGTAAAGCCGTGTATCCGTGGCTATTCGCTTGGGAGCGCTTGAGTAGCGGCGCGCGAGCGCCTATCTATTTCGTATTTTGGATGTTTCACGCGCTTTTGTTTTTTTCTCGGAAAAACCAACGAGGCAAAGCTGAGCACTGAACAAATGCTTGACTCGGAGGTTATTTGAGGTGCCTTAAAACTTTGTAATTGATATGTTTGCGATTCAAGCAATAATTAAAAAGTTCATTAATGAAAAGTACCTAATTAAGTAAAACTTCGTGATTAAAAAAATACTTGCCGTAAGTACATACGACTACGGCTACTGTGCAGTCGGCACGATTTCTCTAGAGCTCTGGGGTATTTTTAAAATCTTGGTCCACGTTAGCTGGGACACCCTGTTTATAGTTCTGTGTGAGCATGTTTCCGTTGCTGCATGCCTTTGTAAGCAGGGGATGGCCAGGCTAGTGAAGCTTTGCTGAAACGTAGCTTTTTTTCCCGCTGTCCTCATCATTTAGGTACATTTCTTCTACTGATGCGCAAGCATGGTGAAAATAAAGCAATCTCAAAATTTCGCACATCGATGTACAGTTTGCTGCATTTGTTAAGGAGCGTTGGTAGAGTGCTCTCAAGCATTTTAGCGCATAATTTGTTCTCGAGAACAGTACCTTCTACGGTTCGGGGTGAAGGGTAAGACGGGAAGGTGTACTTTCGATTACGTTGACAATGTTCTTGAGGACAGTACAATTCTGTTTATTTTCAGAGTATATATTGCGCATAATTCTGGTTTCGTATATCTCATTAACGTTAGGAATATCGAATTTAACAACTGCACAGTCAGTATGGGCAGTGTACGGGAGATTAGCGATTGCACATAACATTCTTTTCTGTACAAATAAGACTCTACCCGCCATGGTTGCTTAGTGGCTATTGTGTTGGGCTGCTAAGCACGAGGTCGCGGGATCGAATCCCGGCCATGGCGGCCGCATTTTGATGGGGGCAAAATGTGAAAACACCCATGTACTTAGATTTAGGTGTAGGTTAAAGAACTCCAAGTGGTCAAAATTTCCGGAGTCCTCCCCTACGGCGTGGCTCATAATCAGATGGTGGGTTTGGCACGGAATAAGCCCAAAATTAAAAAAAAAGAATTTGCTCAAGTTGGCCTCATTTGTTGTAGCTCATACTAAACAGCAATAATTAAGGTGAGAAGCAAGCAAACCGTTATATACAAGCAACTTTACAGCTGTGGGGAGCGCGTTATTACGATTTAAGGCTCCAGGCGATCACCTGGCACAATTTGCAAAGAAGAAAGTTGAAATGTTCATTCCACTGTAATGCGCATGATAAATAGTTGCCCAGTGTAATTTCAGTGTCAACAATTTCAATAAGCTGAAAATTTAGCACTACAGTGTGGTCTGAAGAGATATATGTGGCTTTTGTACGGAAAATTTATTGCTTTGGTTTTAGTTGAATCGACTTTGAGGCAATGTTCTTCGTAACTTAGAGCAATTTGCGGTAGGGCGTCATTAGATATATTTATTAAGTGTGAGTGGGAAGCTGAGGATATAAATATGCTAGTATTGTCAGCCTACAGTATTAATTTTGCAGTGTGATGGATATATATTCGGTGCCATTAATAGAATGCTTCCTTGTGGCACACCGCAAGCTATTTCATTTTTTTTTTTGTGCGTGTGTGAACCTAAGCCATTAGTCGATACGCGCTGACGTCTACTGTAGCTGTAATAGTTAAGTAAATCTAGAGGAAGTCCTCTTATCTCATATCTGTCAAGCTCATTCAACAAAATTTTATGATTAATGTGATGGAATACCTGTTGTGCCTGATTACTAAAATTACTTAAGAATGCTGTTTGGCCACTGCAGAAATTACGGACATAGCATGACTTCGTTCGTGGAAACAGTCTTTAAGGCGATCGTGCTCGCAGAAAAATACGCAGGAGACCAGAGACAACGTCGTACCTGTAGAGTCCATGGATCGAACGTGTTCACGGAATGGGTCAGCCCGTACGCCGGCCGGCGTTGTTCAGCCGCAAACGTGCCGAAAAGACGATCCCAGATGATGAGCGTGCCACCGTAGTTCTTATCTATGCAGTAGCGGTCCCTGCCTAACAAAAACACAGGCACGTCACAGTTGTAAGTATAAATACGAAGAATAGAAGTCAAAGACTGGCAAGTCGCTGCGCTTAACAAGCACACAAATGTCCCCTTTATAGAGGGAATGTTAAGTTAGTGTACAGTGGCAGAACTTTTTTTTTCAAAATTATATTCGCATTTTTTTTGGCGGAATAGGTTTCGTTATAGAAGAGGATCTGCCATTCTTGAATGTCGCATCCGAACAACCACGTCCATCGGCTCAATGTGACGCCGTTATACTTCGGGATTTTCGCCGGTCTTAACCGACCTTAAGAGCAAGTTCTTATAAGCGGTCAGGTTGAGAGTCTTGTTGCTTGGGAATGCAGTGCAATCACTCCTCCCTCTAAAAACAGTACTTACTTAGCCCTGAACAGATGCCGTCAAAATCCGCAACGCGAAGGCGAACAAGTGCCGGATTTACAGGACACAAGAGCAGCTTGGGCTTCTTGGTACATCACATCGGTGCAATAGCGCTAACTTGAGACAGGGACAGAGAAGTCAAGACAACACAAGCGCTAACAGGGATTTTACAAGGTTTAGTCAACCCTCATTTCTCGCTCTAACGTGCTCTTTGGTTTTCTGAGTTTCCGCTCATGGTATCAGTAACCTTATTTGGTATTTCTGTACTAGAATCAACCTATATATATTACCTTAAATTTCTCTTTAGCTTCCGTTCAGAATCCACTGCTCTGCTCAAGTTTTCTTACTTCCCCGCCAAGCTGCTCTCTAAGCTCCATTTATCTTTATCGAAGCATTCTCTTTCCCCATTCCCCCTCCTTCTCCCAGTCGTCAAACGTCTGGCGCCCTTGCAAACGCCTTTATTGAATGGCCGTCTGTTGGTTCAAGGAACACGGTTATGTTTTTATTTTATTTTTTAGCATTGATGATATCTAAACGTATTTGTTGAACGTACGAGATAGCGATAGCCTACCATGGTGCACACGATGGTGGCTCGGAGTGTTCAGCACTAGCTCCAGCGGGCCCAGTGTCTGTACAGCTTCGGTGTGTATGAGAAACTGGAAGAGTCGGTTGAACTGTCGATGGACCATGTAGGCGCTCGGTGACACCACCAGCGCCAGGGGAAGGTATAGGACCTGCAAGGAACACACGTGTCGGTGAGATTAAGGCGGCACGTGAAGCCTCTCACATGAACGGCCTGGAACACAGCAGAGGGTCAGCGGAACGACAAATACTATCTGACCAAATTGTGTTTGTGTTTGTTGTATCACAGGCGCTGTTGTGCATGTTAGCGGATGGCGTGAGATACTGAACCTTCTTTGTCAGCGATGTTGGAGATGCCAAACTCCGAAGAAATCTCAGCAGCACTTCCGGCATGTCGTTGCGCGGCGAAGCCCGTAACAAAGCGTGGCATAAAGAGATAGCGATTGTAACATGACATCTTGACTCTTGGGTACACGAAGTGCCGTTTCTTATTAGTGCATTAATACCTACTCGATCGACTCCCTCAACTATCATCCTTAATAAATTGTACTTCTGGCCGGGACGACGCAAGACAGCGTATAGAGTGTATCACTACACCGTAGGTCCCAGCTAACGTTAGGCAAGCGGTTTAACGAAAAAAACAAAGATTGAATAAACACGGTGCAGGATAGGATTTTAGGACCTACGGTGTGTGGTCGTGAGACCTCTTGCAACCGAAAATAGTATCTTGCACCATGTTCTTTATTCATGTTTTTCGTTGGACGGCTCGCCTAACCTTAGCTGGGACGCACATTATATCCACCGCGAAATGCCTTACCAAGCCTAGCGGCCAACCCCAGTAAGAGCACACGGGCACATTAGCTGCGTATTTTAAGCTATAGTTGCGCAGCCACGTCTGTATTCCGGCGTGCCGTCTCTGCTGTTTAATCACGGCTGAAAGGCTTCAGAAGTGGTAGCTATATTCAGTATGAATCACGTGGAACGTCATTCAGACCTGATTCAATGTGAAAGCACATGTAAAGAAGAGATAAGCTTTGACCTACACAATGTTTAGGACGAGGCTTTTTATATGCACCTTTGAAATTTCTTACATTCCGCCTGCCCCCATTCTCGGGTCATTGCGTATGTGTCACTGTGTACATGTCATTCCTGGTCAACCCCCCAGAATGGTACGCGCTGCGTGACACATTGTGTATACAAGTCTTAAATGTACCAACATATCTGCACTGATACATAAGCGGTATTTTAGGTACTGTGTCGTTGTTCTCTCTACGTACATATCTCCACAACATTATTCCTCAGGCACATATCAATCGTTGCCGACGTCTCACATTGTGCGTCCTCCTGACCTCGTGGCTGCATGTCGGCACAGCATGCTTACAGTAGTGCATAAAAAGAAACATTGCACGACATTACAGTTATGACCTGCGCGGTGCATAAATCGAACGTTTCGTGAAATGAAAATAAACACAATTGTATGCATTGTATTTTTATTTGGGAGACAGCATTCACGTGGTCAGCGACGATAGTTCGAGGCATCGAAAGCAGCCTTAAAGCTCTATTGCATTTATTACACTTACGTCCTGAAAGAAAGGAAGAAATAAAGAAGCTCGCACCCATGTCATGGTTTTTTACGATAGGAATCATGTCGCGAAAGAGAGCTGAAAAAAGAACAAGAGATTGGACAGAAACTCCGCACTCCGGAATTGTCACATATAGTGCGTATAGCGTTCTTTGTAATGATTACTTATCAAGCCTATGCTGTTGTCGTGAAGCCAAGACTGCCGTATTTTAAGAGATAAGCAATTGCAAATAATACCATGCATGCTATGACAGAAATGTTGCTGTAGCGCTTTTTTCTTCTCGCATAAGTTGTCCAATGACGCACTTGCCGTCTTTGCAACGCCATCCCCATCTGAAGCTTCTCCCTGTTGTCGCGACGCAATTCTCTAGTTGCTTGCGTTGTTCGCGTGTTCCTTGTCCACGCAAGCTCTCGCCTACGTTTGAACTGCACCTCGAAACCCGTCAGGCGTATCAACGCGCCCACTTACCCGCGAGTTCTATGCCGCTTGTCGATGCATGCGCCCGTGGGGTAATGGTCTCAATATCGAGCTTTTGTACTGGACGTCGTGTGTTCGAACCCTGCCATCCGACAATTTTAATGGTGTTTATGTAATTATTTATGGAACAGCATTTCGTTTAAAATGATCAATTTACGAAATGACGAAGCCGTTTGAGGCCAGAATGAGTGAGCGAGTAAACTTTATTGAATTATTAATTTTTGAACTGACCTCATGTCAAGCTTATCGACGGTCGGGACCCTTATTTCAGGGCTCCGCTGTCTGCTGGACCAACTTTAGGCAAGTATATGCAGTAAGCATCAATCCCATGCTAACTGAACCAGCTCCCTTCCAGCTCCTGTAGACACTAGCGCCAGGATTCCCTCTAGTAATTATCGTATGAAACTATATGCTTTGGGCGGATGCGTGTCAGCACCTGGCGGCTTTCGGACAAAATATCGCATCACAGGCTAGTGAGCCAACAAATAGTTAACCGGTAAGGGTACAGAAGCTTGTGTATTCACATATTCAAGCCTAGATGGCGTTAGGGGTCTTTTGGGGAGACAAGAAAGCGGAAGTACTGAAAGGAATGTAGCAGAAAATTATCCCGGGCACTTAGCCAAAGAATGCTACGCATTAAAATACAGTAGTTTCGGTAGTTCAAGCTTCTTGCCTTTCTTGCTCCTTTCAAAACTTAGTCGGAGCTTTACCTAATATTCACATGCTAGACATTAAAACAAATACTGCCTACTTTAGCATTTGCATAGTTTACTTCCCGGTGTCACATGATCAATGCCAACTATCAGTGTATCAACCCAGCCTGGCCATTGTATACGAAGGAAATCAGCGCGCATGCTTACGGGTTCATAGTAAGCTTGCAGAGCCGATTGTCGCATGGCCGTTGTCAGATTGTAGAACTCGGAGCTGTGGTGTACCTGGTGGCCCGACCAGGCCAGATTGACCTCTGCATGCAACAAGGGATCGAGAAAGATGGCAGACCAAATGTGCCTAAATAATGGGAAGTTACACCGGTGCTTATCCTATACAGAAATTAGTCTTCGCTAGAAAGACGACTTATTGTCGTCTAAATCTCGAAGCTTCTTTGTGCGAAGCTATATTGCCACAGTGTTTGCGAATATGGGATATCAAACATTGTTTTGAACACAGGCGATATCCAAGTAGACGCTTCCTGAAAAGTTTAATCTGTCTTACCGATGCGGCTATCCAGCTACGGAAAACGGTGTCTCGGAATTAAAATCAGTGCACAAAAAACAGAACAAATTCGAATGGAAAAACGTTGGTGGTAGTGCGTTTCGAACATATATGTCCCCGCGCTCAGAAGCCGAGATAGCAGGCCTGTGCACTCTGATTTATGATGTCATGCTACTTGGACCGAATTTTCCACTGTCAAGCCCGGCGTGACGATATAGTGTGACATCAAAATCACCGCTGCTTACTCGGGAACATCCCCCACTAGATTCTATGGCCAGTTGAGCAAGGTAGCACGACGTCACGGATCGAAGGGAATCGGCCTTGGAAGCGCTGGACAAGCGGCTCAACGCGCTCGCTTGCTTGTGAGGAGTTCACAACTAGAAGGACCGCTCAGCGGCATTCAGTTCAGCATTAATGCTTTCGTATTCACAACTCCTAACAAGAGCTTAGGTGTCCTTGGATTTTTTTTAGTCCCCTTGGGTAGACATCTAGCTAGGCAGGCAAATGTTTGGACGGTTCTAACGTTACGGAATAAGGTCAACTAGTGTAGCGCTAGTTGTTTAAAGTTTTTTTTCTTTCTTAACGCGGTGCCAATAATGTGGCCGACAAATGAGTTTCATGCACTCGCCATGACCCCAGCGGTGAACCCAGTAGTATGCAAAGTCGATGGCGAGCATAGCGAAGAACCATGTTCCCGTAGAATTCCAAGGCAGCGTCAGAATCCTGAAGTTATTGTACACGTAGATGTAACCGGCCAGGAGGGTGCCTTCCGTGAAGAGGCTGTAGGAAGGAGGAATAAATATGTGTAAATGTCAAGCACCTACTCTCTTTTGTAGCTGTTATCGTTCTTCGTTTCCAAGCAATACAATATAACGGCGATTCAATAGGCTAAATTTAGAAGCGAAGACGGCACGTGTTTCCCCATTTTTCGCTAATGGAAAAAGAAAGCTGCATCTTTCGAAATTTGCAATAAAGGTTGAAAAGTGTGAACCTCTATCGACCTGATAGTATGTTCGTAGCTACTCCATGGGAAAACCGGGTGTTGAGCATGCTCAGAAACTTCAATTATATATAGTTGTAGCTGGTCCGTAGACATACGAAATACCAGAGCACCGGATATATGAATGGAAAAAGCATACATTGATGATGATGGTGACGACGATGATGATGATGACCACGACGACGACGATGATGATGATGATGATAATTTATTGGCATCCCCCTTGAAACAGGGCGGTGACAAATAGTCACCTAGCCAGCTTGATTTAATCAGGTATGCTATACATATTTTTCATTCCAACATTATTGTATACATCTTCTTAATATTTGTTTTTCTTCCTCGAAACTTCTCTAGCGACCTTGTACCGCTACATATGTATGTAATGAATGCGGTCGTATCAATCTCTTCCCTGCTTTTTTTTTCACAAACACTCTAAACGTCCCTTGCCTATCTCGACTGCTGACCAGTTGACGCTTACGTCCACTTTAAATCAATGCGCTTCTGGAAGGTGCACGCTACCTACAGGTCTCAATGGGGGAATCCCGTTGCATTCGATTATGATGTTCTGAATGGTCTCCCGGTTTTCGCTGCAGCATACACATGCGTCATCTTGTTGCGAATATTTGCTCCGGTATGTTTCTCTTCTGAGGCAACCCGCTCGAGCTTCAAATAGCAAGGCACTGATCTTTGTGTTGTCGTACAGACTTTCCCTTCTAATATATTTTGCTGAGTATTGTAATACTGCACGATCTTATTTGTTTCCATTCCTTGCACCTAGTTCGTTGTTTCTGTTTCTCTCACTTTCTTTCTGATGATTCCTGGTTGTCAGTTTACACTTTCAATTACCCAGTACTTGTTTGACAACTTTCTTGACCTCTTCCTCCATTATGCGTCCACGCTTTTCAGGTAGAGATACTTATGCCCTTTAGCCACCGATTTATTTTTATCCATGTTCCTGGGACTTCACTCAAAACTAGTTTTGCTGTGCGCTTCTCTGACTTCAAAAGAGGCCCAACCCATGTCACCCTGTACTGCCTCATTTGCGCTTCTACTGTGGGCTCCCAAAGCCAACTGCCTACCGATCTTTGGTTAATTTTCAACCCCCACAGGATATAATATATTAAGCCCATAATGACACTTGCCAACGTCAGCACTGGCTCCATTACTGCTTTGCAGATTCCATGCACCGCCTCATATTTATTGTGCCCCATAGGGCTCTATTTGTCAATGTTGCTGCGTTCCGCTTCCCCTTTACTTTCAGATCATCTTGGTGAGTGCTTGAGTAAGACTTTTCTTCGTGCATGCATCGAGGTATTTATATTGTTTGACTATATGGCTGTGACTTGCTTCTTGAATTGAGTCCACGTAATTACTCGCGTCTTCATTAAAGATGATAATTCTAGATTTCGCTGTGCTAAACTTAAAGCCTCGAATTGTCGCTACATTGGGACAGGTATTCCCAAGCGTCAGTAAATCTTTTGCATTGTCTGCTAATTCCCCTATATCGTCCGCATACGTCAGTCCGGAGGCCTTTTGTTGCACCATTTGTCCATTACGAATGTATGATAAATCAAAGCCTAATGTCCTTAACATCAGCGTGAACAACACTGGAAACAGTGGACATACTTGCTTCAGTCCTTAGTAAATTTCCGCCACTTCATTACATTTTCGGCCATACCGTGAAACTTGTACTCGGGTGTCTGTCTGTCTCTCTCTCTCTCTCTCTCTCTCTCTCTCTCTCTCTATATATATATATATATATATATATATATATACACACACACATATATCAGCAGCTTCACGCAATCGTCATCTATGCCTTCGTGCTTGCGAATATCCCATCACAATACCCTATCTACGTTGTCGTAGGCTCCTTTAATATCTAGAAGTGCTATCCTTAATGATCTTTTCTGAGCTACTGCAACCTCTATGTACTGAGTTAGTACAAATATATTATCCTCTAAGCGTCTGCCAGATCTGAACAGATTCTGTAGTTCCACGAGTACATCATTTTTCTCCATCATCATCGACAGTTCTAATTTGATGACTGCATTGCCATTCTATTTATCACTGATGTTACTGTAACTGGCATGTACGAGCTCGTCTTATCTTTGTCACCTTTGCCTTTGTAAATGAGGTTCACCTTGTTTTCACGCCCTCCAACCGGAATTTTCTTCGTTCTAATCACTTGCTCTATGGAATTAGTCAGCAGCGCCTTCTCTTTGGACCGAGGTTGCTGATTAGCTGTATAGGGATTTCATCGGGTTCGGTGGCCGTGTTAATAGAGACATTTACTTCTGCTTTTTTCCTGTAAGAGATTTCTACGCTAAATTTTATCTCGGTCTTCTCTGTTATTATGGATATGTTTGAGTCTGAACTACGCTTTCTTTCGTGCCGAAGTTAACCCTAATAACGTCTGTGATGTACCGCAGGGTATCGTCACCTTCGAAGATGTTACCGTCTTCATTCCTTATAGTCGTTTGCGAATGTTTAGTTGGAGCTCCGAGTGCTCTTACGTGGTTCTGGAATCTTTTTGGCGCACCTCTATCTCTTTTGTGAATGTTAAGCGCACAACGTTCACTTGCGTATTTAATTTTACTTGCACGAGCTCACCAGCCACTCTTTCCTTTTCTCGGTATTTGTTCCATCTAAGAAGTCCCTTTTCATCCTGTAATCCCAACTTTTTGTCATCTCGATGATCCCTAGAGACCTGCCTACACTCTCCTATAGCTTGCTTTATTTCCTTCTTCTACCACTTACGTTGTTTCCTCTTTCCAACACACACACACAAAAAATTTTTTTTGCCGTGTCTGTCTTTCTCTTGCTGCATAACGTCTACCAGTTCCTTATATTCGCATACTGTGGTAGGAAACTCATCCATGTTCTTCTCTGTGTCAGCAGCACTTGCAACGACATTTTGTGGTGCTTTTTGCTGTTGACGTGCACATCTTTTATGCTCTTGATGTTTTCATCTCCAGCATTTCGTAAATGACAGCATACGTGCACGGACAAGCTAAAGCTTCCAGATCTGACCCGAAGAAGCTATGGTAGCACAATACGTTATCTTCAGAGGCAAACAGTCAGAAATGTTGCCTAGCACGAACTGGAAATACGGCTTTGATAATCAACTATTGAATGTTTAGGTAGCTACCCCTGGCTTTTATGAAGAAAGTAACACTGACTCAGACGATTTCTTCAACGGCTCCGCTCGCTCTGAGGCAATGTATCCCGCCTGCACACTCGATTACGTAATAGAAGTAATTTTCACAACTGAAATATCACTCGCGATTGTTATTGTTTTTTTTTGCGAATATTTATTAGCAAACGCGCTGCGAACGAGAAGGCGCGCTGTAGCCAATGGGCGGTCCTAATTCTGTTCAGAGTTCTTCACAGCTTTTGCATATACACTGCAGCCCATACTAGCGATGTGTCGACCGAGTACAGATTCGGTAGCTGTTGTACTGCCTTTAACAACTCATACAGATAATGTGCGATTGTTTTGATATGCGACTGGTATCCACGCACACTCACGAAAAGAAAACAACAATCTTTAAATAAACAAAAACGATATTTCTAGTCTCAATTTCTTTAAGTTCTCTGCGGGTACGTTTGTCTCGCCACTCGCATACGGCTCACCGGGATAACTCTTGTATAATGCCTTGTCCTATCGAGGTCAGGCCATCGTCGAGTTGAAAACGGTCGCTGTTCTTCTGCAGGACGTTGAATATCAGTTCGACCAGCAGGAACGCCGTAAACAGAGGCACAACCTGCGAGTAGCATAGGTGAAAGGAGAGATAGACTTTATTCGATTCCAAGTAGGCGGTTCAGTACATGTTGGCAGTTCCTAGCAGAATTTAGTGCCGCTGCAAGAGTGCGACCAGCTGCACCTGAAGCTCCAAGAAGAAGGCCACGCGGCCTTACCATATACCTACACACAACAAGAAACACAGAGAGAGACGAGAGAGAGGGAGAGGGGAGGGGGGCTCTGCTAGAATGCAGCAAGTTTTCTGTACAGACTATAGGGCTGCGACTTTTTTAGTTGTCTAACATATCCGACTGCAGTGGAATTGATAGCTGGGTAAACTGGAACATCCTTACAGAAAAGTGAACAACGCAAACGACAAGGGACCGTAAAAAAAAGATATAAACAAGCGCTCAATCGTTGCTAAAGTTTATGTTGGAACAACGGTGACGCCTTTTCAAGGAAGCATACCACATCTAAAAGAACAAGCACGTCTGCATTAGTTAGCCTTCAGTTGCCCTCCACAAAAAAGTAGTTTTGCATCTTGACTGCCGATAATATATTCTATATGCCTTGCATGTCTGGTTTACTCTTGTTTGTTGCCCCCCCCCCCCCCCGCTTTTCTTTGTGCCTTTTTTGTGTGTATTTCTTTTTTTTGACAGCTCGAAGCACGCATACGTGATGTTCTTTGTTATATTACCACTGTTATTCCAAAATAAAGTTTAGTTGCCAGTCAGCGCTCATGTCCTCTTCCACTGTCCCTTGTCGCTCCATGTCCCTTCATTGTCCCTTGGTGTATCCCAACGACACGCTTTTTGCTGACTCGATGAGAACGGCTGTGTGTGAATGGTATTGCTCGTACATGGAACAGTTTTGTAAGGAAGAAGAGAGGGATGTCAGCGAATAGAAAATTAGGCATAAGATCCTTGACCAGTTACCTAGACTAGGCATGTAACGTTCGCAGACAAGGTTCTACGCCCGCATGAGACAGTGTAAAATAAAGAGAAAAAAAAATCGGAAAAATCGGAGCCTTCCAAGAATTAATGTTGGGCCATCCGAGGCTTAACGTTGGCCAGTAGTTCGCACAACGCCGAACACCCCGTTGGGCGGCTAACGTGACGCCGATTTCAGCCCCCTAGCCTGGCCCAACCTACATTGCCAAGCTTGGCCCAAACAGTCCGCCTTGGCCGGCGACTGTAACTCTCGAAAAGTATCAGAACCGCATTTTCCATTGAGCCGCCACTGCATATTTGCTGTAGTTAGATTTCTGGTACACCCAGCTCTTCATCCCACTGTTTGACAGAACTTCTGGAGAGCAGATAACTAAGCTCCGTTGAAGCTAGATCCGCTTTCTTGAATTTCTTTTCCCAACTCTGTACGATTGACATTTTATTGCATCGATAATGTCAGTTTGAATTGTAACTTGCGTAAAGTCAAGTGATGGAAGCCGCGGCGTCAAATTCTGCCGGAACTAAGACTGGCCCGACCGCCCAGCCTCTCCAAGTTCCAATACTTGCTGGTACAGCCGTCATCGCCGACAGTGCTTGAGTTGATATATCAATCCAAGCTGAGCCTATATATATATAGTGCGCGTAACAACTGTATACGCTCAACCATCTCGAGCAAGCGTTCTAATGCAGCAAAGAAGCTGCATAACCTGCAGTATTCATGTTCCTAATATTGTCTCTAAGAACCCGTGCTTTGTCTGTGGAGCATAAATAATAAAGGACATAGACCCTCTCGTTGTTTCCACACAATGGCCCATAAAGACATTCGATCTAACCTCTTCAGACCGCCCGCCAAGTTTAGCGGCCAACGAGATAGACGGAAATAGTCCGGCTAACCTGCCAACATTTATATTCCGCAGGTAATCGAACATTTACGAAGCGCTACTCTGACAAATACTCAATAAACGTTAACTACGTAACATCAGCACACGAGGCGTGGATCTTTTCATAATAGAATTCATTTAGCCATTAAAATTAAATAAAAGAAAACCACTTTTCTTTATTTACAAAGTCGACAGTCATACGACAAAGAGTCGTATGCCAACGCAGGCACACAACCACAGTGACGACACTGCCCCGGCCGAGCGAATGGAAGACTAACCGAATAAAGAAATGCAGATGAGCGGTGTTTTCGTTTTACATTTACTTTACTTAATTTACTTTCGTCGTTCACGCCGCACTCTTCCCCACCGTTACCGCGGCAAAGCGTCGCCACTGGCCGACACGATTTTGTTTTTCAGTTCTCAGGCTAGTTGCGAACGTCATGCACGTAGGGTCCGCGCCTTCATCATGATAGATGATAAACTCTCTGCAGTTACGCGTGTACGCCTTTTTATTCGCACAGAATACCGTCAGTGCAAGTGTTTATACATTGTTGAAATCCACGCATAGCAACCAACATACAGCTGCATACCGCATAGCTAAGCTAGGCGAATTATGACCAACACCTACGAGTATAGCACGCCAGATTAGAACAAATTTAAAGCGCGTCAATCTGTAACTCAGAATCCATGAAGTTGGAGACATAACTGCGCCACTCGCCTGTACAATGTAGTCTGGAACGTCATCGAGCTTCTCGAACGACGTCTCATTCGGGCTGACGATGTAAACAAGGTATCCCAAACGCTTCGCAATCTCGGGCAGATCCATGGCCCTGCGATGCGGTGCCGTCGCCGCCTTCCAACGACGCCTTGCTTAGGGCATTTCGATTGATCTACCGGAGCGAGTATGATCTGTCGCAAAGCTCAGAGCAATTCTTGTTTGTGTTCCGTGCTGCGTCAATTTTCCGCCGAAAGCGGTAACTTCGCAACAGACGTGGCTGGCCTTGCAACAAGTGGTGTCGTAAAGCTTTCAACTTAGTGAAAAACCACTCGACAGCTTACGGCCGACGTCGTGAGGACACCAGTGCTCTTTTAGCTTTTGTACCCCTTGAGAAACAATTCCTGTGGGCTAGTGTGACTGAAAAGACGGCACACAAACGTGGCGGAAATTCTCCAGAAAAGAAATCCAAACGCCGAAGCGGCATTGGCCAAACGTATCACACGTTTGCTCTGCTGAAGTTGGTGCTGCCATCTGTCGAAGACTGACTTAACGCACGCTCGATTTGCTTCTCGGACATCAAGCAGCGCGAACTTCAAAGTTGATGTGTGTAGGAGGCCGTCATACGCACGCCTCCGCAAGGAGGATTAATCCTCCACATTAATCCTCCTTGCGGAGGATTAATGTGGAGTTGTGAACGACACCTGACAATGTATGACGTCACGTGTCATGGGCGTAACCAATTAATTAGAGAAGTCACAAGGCTTTCACGTTCAAGTAACGTAAGGATACTTAAGTGACTAAGTTTTTGAAACTAGGCTTTTATGCTGTGCAAAAGCTTGCTGCAGTTGATCTTTCATTATGAACTGCTACGATGACTAGGTTGGTGGTGAAGAACTGTAATGTAAACATGGCGGACGGATCCTGTGGATTTCATATTTGTATTTTAAATGTGCTCTGCAGCACATTATAGGAAATGTGTAATATATGTTTTGATATTAAAAAACATTGTCTCACAAATCTCCTCCATCAAAATTTATCCCGTCACACCTTCGAATACTCGGCTTAAAGTTCTATTTTTGTAGTATGGATACTTTTCAACATGAAAACCTTGTCACATACATTATTTTAATCTGACCTCTCTGATAATGTCTTTGTTTATTTTCCAGCACAAGAACATCTTCCAAACCAGGGCGAAGTCGCTGTGTAAGGAAGCCACAGTGCCATGAAATCCCTGCTTAATCGCTGTCATCGAGGGGGCTTGACCAGCCCGCTGACGTCAGCTCCCTGTCCTCAAAGTCCTGGCCAGCCCACCGTCCTCGGCACCTTGCTCAATTCCTATCCTCGGGACCCGGCCTAAACCAGCGTCATCCACCTAGCTTAAAGAAAGATGGCTCTATCACACTTATTTATTTGAAAAAGTTGCTTTAAAATAACCCAGCGTCACCCACAAAGCCCGCAAGAAATCTGTTTGTTAAATATTTATTTGTTAATAAGCTGTCATTAAACGTCTTTCTGAATCCTTCTCACTTATTATTTGCATGTGTGTAGCAGTTTCGCTACTTGGACTAATGTATACTATCACGTCTGCGTAGCTACTATTCGTGGTGAAATTTGTAGCGCGCACAGGAGACAAGTACGCAGAGAAGGTGGGCACAGGAGCTACTCATTGATATAGACGCTATGGGAAAAACTACTATAAAAATGCCACTTGCAAAAGGTCATTAGCTCAAAAGAATTGGCTCAAACCTGACATTAATAATGGCAACGATATGACCCTGAGCTGCTCCGATGCTAGCGCCAGATTGGTTGCTGCAGTGGCCTAATGTTCACCGTATCTTGGCTCTAAATATAGACCAGTACAGTAATGGGTTGCACATTCCCGAATACCAGCGTTGGGCAGGCGATGGTACCCATTTCTGCCAGAATTGGTCTACGATTGGTTCATTGCTGGTGTTCTGCCTGAGTATAGCCCATTACAATGTTGGCCCAGCCAGA
Organism: Dermacentor albipictus; assembly: GCF_038994185.2. Lineage (NCBI taxonomy): Eukaryota > Metazoa > Arthropoda > Arachnida > Ixodida > Ixodidae > Dermacentor > Dermacentor albipictus. The sequence continues at coordinate 141,110,503 of NC_091824.1, forward strand.
CACAATCACTTCTCTCCAAAGCCCTGGTTCGGCACATACATAACTCCCATGCTCTTAATGACGTCGACTTCGGCTATGAGTAAACGGATATGAGCCAATTGGCCTGCTCCAAAAAACAAGTAAGAGATAAGCCTATAGCTCAATAAAATGTTCACGGTGACAGGTGCAATCTCTAATCTCGAGAGCGCTTGTTGGGCGCCTATATCTCTCCCCACGCACCTACTGACGTCTATTTACAAGATAAATAAAAGGGCTTTAGCACATTCTTTCACGAAATAAAATAAAAAGAAGGTAACCCTATGACCCATTACAATGTTGGCCACGACAACTACAATACCCACTCTAGAAAGCGCTTGTTGGCCGCATACATTTCTCCCCACGCACGTGTTGACGCCAATTTAGGAGGTGGATAAAAGGATACACGCAGATTGGCTTGCTCGAAAAATATTTGAAAAAAGGTAAGCCTATCTAGCCCATTACACTGTTCGTCCGGCCCGGACCAACGTTTTCTCTCGAAAGTAGTGAATCGGCGCACACATCACTCCCCATGGACATGCTGACGCCGATTTACAAGATGGCTAAACGAATATACGTAGAATGGCTTGCCCAAGTAAAAAAAAAAGAAAGCTAAGCCCAAGAGAATATAAAAAAGAATAAGCCTATAGCCCATTACAATTTTCGTCCGGTCCTATCACTTCTCTCAAACGCTAGCTCGGAGCATACATCACTACACATACAAGCGCTGATGCTCATTTCAAAGATGAATAAACGGATATACGCAGATTGGCTTGACCCAATACAATGAAAAAATTCACCGCCCTTCTAATACTGTGAAGTTCAGGATCCGCGGCTCTTTGTTGTCGTAACGCTTCGGCTTCGCGCTCCCTCACGGCACCGTCGGCGAGTCGACAACGAGCCGTTTCTCGAGCGAGTTCCAGGGGGTGTTCATCAAACGCCGCCTGTTCCTTCGACTAACGTACTACACGCGGCCAGCTTCCGCTGCCGTTCCTTCAACGCAGCCCAGCCTTCGGCAGAACGAACCAAACGCGGCCTCCCCATCTGACTGCTGGGCCTCAATTGGCGGGAAACGGCGGGCGCGAGGCGACGGAACACGTGATCACACCCTCTCCCTCCTCCGGAGGGAGGAGACGCCTTGACTGGCTCCCGACTTGCGCTGCGTCTACTTCCTCAAGCATATAAAACCCCGAAAAGGACGAATGCAACGAATAGACAGTGGCTGAATCGGTTAGCTTAACGGTCTCGCAACGGGGAGGTCGGAGGTTCGAATCTGCCGCCCGACAAGCAATTTTCAAATTCGCGCGCTGTGGCGCTACTTTTGTTCGGCAACGCCGATGCGAACACGAATGAGACAATGCAAGCTTCGCTTTAAAAGGCAAAGGCGGTAAAATGTCGCAAAAAAAGCAGTACGTGGGGATTGGCCTTACCGTTTTTCATTTTTCGGATAAAATTAATCATGCCTATTGGTTTATTTATCACGTTAATCGGCGACAGCGCATACATGGAGAGTGATTTGTGCGAAGAACCAGCCCTTTCGAGTGAATTTATTTTACCTGCCTAAAGGCGATATTTTCTTGGGCTATATATAGCCTTACCGTTTTTTCCTCTTTCCGAGAAAATTATTCTAGGCCTATTCGTTTATTTATCCCGTAAATCGAAATGAGCGCATGCGCGGGAAGTAATTTATGCGAAGAACCAGCCTTTTCGAGGGAACTTATTCGCTCAAGAAAATTAATCTGTGCCCATTCGCTTACTTATCGCGTCACGCGGCGTCAGAGAATGCGTGGGAAGTGATTTACTTGACGAACCAGCCTTTTCCGGGGAACTTATTTCACCTAGCTGATGCGATATTTCCCTGGGCTATAGCCTTACCATTTTTTAATTTTTCCAAGAAAATTAATCTGTGCCCATTCGCTTACTTATCGCGTAAAGCGGCGTTAGAGAATGCGTGGGAAGTCATTTATTCGACGAACCAGTCCTTTCGAGGGAACGTATTTTACCTGGCTGATGCGATATTTCCCTGGGCTATAGCCTTACAATTTTTTAATTTTTCCAAGAAAATTTTTCTGTGCCCATTCATTTACTTATCGCGTAAAGCGGCGTCAGAGGATGCGTGGGAAGTGATTTGTTCGACGAACCAGTCCTTTCGAGGGAACTTATTTTACCTGGCTGATGCGATATTTCCCTGGGCTAAAGCCTTACCATTTTTTAATTTTTCCAAAAAAATTAATCTGTGCCCATTCGCTCACTTATCGCGTAAAGCGGCGTCAGAGGATGCGGGGGAAGTGATTTATTCGACGAACCAGTCCTTTCGAGGGAACTTATTTTACCTGGCGGATGCGATATTTCCCTGGGCTATAGCCTTACCATTTTTTTAATTTTTCCAAGAAAATTAATCTGTGCCCATTCGCTTACTTATCGCATAAAGCGGCGTCAGAGGATGCGTGGGAAGTGATTTATTCGACGAACCAGTCCTTTCGGGGGAACCTATTTTACCAGGCTGAAGCGATATTTCCCTGGGCAAAAATTAAAAATGCCTTAGCATTTTTTAATTTTTTCAAAAAAATTTTTGTGTGCCCATTCGCTTACTTATCGCGGTAAAGCGGCGTCAGAGGATGCGTGGGAAGTGATTTATTCGACGAACCAGTCCTTTCGAGGGAACTTATTTTACCTGGCTGATGCGATATTTCCCTGGGCTATAGCCTTACCATTTTTTCATTTTTCCAAGAAAACTAATCTGTGCCCATTCGCTTACTTATCGCGTAAAGCAGCGTCAGAGAATGCGTGGGAAGTGATTTATTCGACGAACCAGTCCTTTCGAGGGAACTTATTTTACCTGGCTGATGCGATATTTCCCTGGGCTATAGCCTTAGCATTTTTTAATTTTTCCAAAAAAAATTTTCTGTGCCCATTCGCTTACTTATCGCGTAAAGCGGCGTCAGAGAATGCGTGGGAAGTGATTTATTCGACGAACCAGTCCTTTCGAGGGACCTTATTTTACCTGGCTGATGCGATATTTCCCTGGGCTATAGCCTTACCATTTTTTAATTTTTCCAAGAAAATTAATCTGTGCCCATTCGCTTACTTATCGCGTAAAGCGGCGTCAGAGAATGCGGGGGAAGTGATTTGTTCGACGAACCAGCCTTTTCGAGGGAACTTATTTTACCTGGCTGATGCGATATTTCCCTGGGCTATAGCCTTACCATTTTTTAATTTTTCCAAGAAAATTTTTCTGTGCCCATTCGCTTACTTATCGCGTAAAGCGGCGTCAGAGAATGCGTGGGAAGTGATTTATTCGATGAACCAGTCCTTTCGAGGGAACTTATTATACCTGGCTGATGCGATATTTCCCTGGGCTATAGCCTTACCATTTTTTTAATTTTTCCAAGAAAATTTTTCTGTGCCCATTCGCTCACTTATCGCGTAAAGCGGCGTCAGAGGATGCGTGGGAAGTGATTTGTTCAACGAACCAGTCCTTTCGAGGGAACTTATTTTACCTGGCTGATGCGATATTTCCCTGGGCTATAGCCTTACCATTTTTTAATTTTTCCAAGAAAATGTTTCTGTGCCCATTCACTTATTTATCGCGTAAAGCGGCGTCAGAGGACGCATGGGAAGTGATTTATTCGACGAACCAGTCCTTTCGAGGGAACTTATTTTACCTGACTGATGCGATATTTCCCTGGGCTATAGCCTTACCATTTTTTAATTTTTCCAAGAAAATTTTTCTGTGCCCATTCGCTTACTTATCGCGTAAAGCGGCGTCAGAGAATGCGTGGGAAGTGATTTATTCGACGAACCAGTCCTTTCGAGGGAACTTATTTTACCTGGCTGATGCGATATTTCCCTGGGCTATAGCCTTACCATTTTTCAATTTTTCCAAGAAAATTTTTCTGTGCCCATTCGCTTACTTATCGCGTAAAGCGGCGTCAGAGGATGCGTGGGAAGTGATTTTTTCGACGAACCAGTCCTTTCGAGGGAACTTATTTTACCTGGCTGATGCGATATTTCCCTGGGCTATAACCTTACCATTTTTTAATTTTTCCAAAAAATTAATCTGTGCCCATTCACTTACTTATCGCGTAAAGCGGCGTAAGAGGATGCGGGGGAAATGATTTATTCGACGAACCAGTCCTTTCGAGGGAACTTATTTTACCTGGCTGATGCGATATTTCCCTGGGCTATAGCCTTACCATTTTTTAATCTTTCAAAAAAAATTAATCTGTGCCCATTCGCTTGCTTATCGCATAAAGCGGCGTCAGAGGATGCGTGGGAAGTGATTTATTCGACGAACCAGTCCTTTCGAGGGAACTTATTTTACCTGGCTGATGCGATATTTCCCTGGGCTATAGCCTTACCATTTTTTAATTTTTCAAAAAAATTTATCTGTGCCCATTCGCTTACTTATCGCGTAAAGCGGCGTCAGAGAATGCGGGGGAAGTGATTGGTTCGACGAAGCAGCCTTTTCGAGGGAACTTATTTTACCTGGCTGATGCGATATTTCCCTGGGCTATAGCCTTACCATTTTTTTCATTTTTCCAAGAAAACTAATCTGTGCCCATTCGCTTACTTATCGCATAAAGCGGCGTCAGAGCATGCGTGGGAAGTGATTTATTCAACGAATCAGCTCTTTCGAGGGAACTTATTTTACCTGGCTGATGCGATATTTCCCTGGGCTATAGCCTTACCATTTTTTCATTTTTCCAAGAAAATTAATCTGTGCCCATTCGCTTACTTATCGCGTAAAGCGGCGTCAGAGAATGCATGGGAAGTCATTTATTCGACGAACCAGCCTTTTCGAGGGAACTTATTTTACCTGGCTGATGCGATATTTCCCTGGGCTATAGCCTTACCATTTTTTTTATTTTTCCAAGAAAATTAATCTGTGCCCATTCGCTTACTTATCGCGTAAAGCGGCGTCAGAGGATGCTTGGGAAGTGATTTATTCGACGAACCAGCCTTTTCGAGGGAACTTAATTTACCTGGCTGATGCGATATTTCCCTGGGCCTTACCATTTTTTTTTATTTTTCCAAGAAAACTAATCTGTGCCCATTCGCTTACTTATCGCATAAAGCGGCGTCAGAGCATGCGTGGGAAGTGATTTATTCAACGAATCAGCTCTTTCGAGGGAACTTATTTTACCTGGCTGATGCGATATTTCCCTGGGCTATAGCCTTACCATTTTTTCATTTTTCCAAGAAAACTAATCTGTGCCCATTCGCTTACTTATCGCATAAAGCGACGTCAGAGGATGCGTGGGAAGTGATTTATTCGACGAACCAGTCCTTTCGAGGGAACTTATTTTACCTGGCTGATGCGATATTTCCCTGGGCTATAGCCTTACCATTTTTTTAATTTTTCCAAGAAAATTAATCTGTGCCCATTCGCTTACTTATCGCATAAAGCGGCGTCAGAGGATGCGTGGGAAGTGATTTATTCGACGAACCAGTCCTTTCGGGGGAACCTATTTTACCAGGCTGAAGCGATATTTCCCTGGGCAAAAATTAAAAATGCCTTAGCATTTTTTAATTTTTTCAAAAAAAATTTTGTGTGCCCATTCGCTTACTTATCGCGTAAAGCGGCGTCAGAGGATGCGTGGGAAGTGATTTATTCGACGAACCAGTCCTTTCGAGGGAACTTATTTTACCTGGCTGATGCGATATTTCCCTGGGCTATAGCCTTACCATTTTTTCATTTTTCCAAGAAAACTAATCTGTGCCCACTCGCTTACTTATCGCGTAAAGCGGCGTCAGAGAATGCGTGGGAAGTGATTTATTCGACGAACCAGTCCTTTCGAGGGAACTTATTTTACCTGGCTGATGCGATATTTCCCTGGGCTATAGCCTTACCATTTTTTCATTTTTCCAAGAAAACTAATCTGTGCCCATTCGCTTACTTATCGCGTAAAGCGGCGTCAGAGAATGCGTGGGAAGTGATTTATTCGACGAACCAGTCCTTTCGAGGGAACTTATTTTACCTGGCTGATGCGATATTTCCCTGGGCTATAGCCTTACCATTTTTTAATTTTTCCAAGAAAATTAATCTGTGCCCATTCGCTTACTTATCGCGTAAAGCGGCGTCAGAGAATGCGGGGGAAGTGATTTGTTCGACGAACCAGCCTTTTCGAGGGAACTTATTTTACCTGGCTGATGCGATATTTCCCTGGGCTATAGCCTTACCATTTTTTAATTTTTCCAAGAAAATGTTTCTGTGCCCATTCACTTATTTATCGCGTAAAGCGGCGTCAGAGGACGCATGGGAAGTGATTTATTCGACGAACCAGTCCTTTCGAGGGAACTTATTTTACCTGACTGATGCGATATTTCCCTGGGCTATAGCCTTACCATTTTTTAATTTTTCCAAGAAAATTTGTCTGTGCCCATTCGCTTACTTATCGCGTAAAGCGGCGTCAGAGAATGCGTGGGAAGTGATTTATTCGACGAACCAGTCCTTTCGAGGGAACTTATGTTACCTGGCTGATGCGATATTTCCCTGGGCTATAGCCTTACCATTTTTCAATTTTTCCAAGAAAATTTTTCTGTGCCCATTCGCTTACTTATCGCGTAAAGCGGCGTCAGAGGATGCGTGGGAAGTGATTTTTTCGACGAACCAGTCCTTTCGAGGGAACTTATTTTACCTGGCTGATGCGATATTTCCCTGGCCTATAACCTTACCATTTTTTAATTTTTCCAAAAAATTAATCTGTGCCCATTCACTTACTTATCGCGTAAAGCGGCGTAAGAGGATGCGGGGGAAGTGATTTATTCGACGAACCAGTCCTTTCGAGGGAACTTATTTTACCTGGCTGATGCGATATTTCCCTGGGCTATAGCCTTACCATTTTTTAATTTTTCAAAAAAAATTAATCTGTGCCCATTCGCTTGCTTATCGCATAAAGCGGCGTCAGAGGATGCGTGGGAAGTGATTTATTCGACGAACCAGTCCTTTCGAGGGAACTTATTTTACCTGGCTGATGCGATATTTCCCTGGGCTATAGCCTTACCATTTTTTCATTTTTCCAAGAAAACTAATCTGTGCCCATTCGCTTACTTATCGCGTAAAGCGGCGTCAGAGAATGCGGGGGAAGTGATTTATTCGATGAACCAGTCCTTTCGAGGGAACTTATTATACCTGGCTGATGCGATATTTCCCTGGGCTATAGCCTTACCATTTTTTTAATTTTTCCAAGAAAATTTTTCTGTGCCCATTCGCTCACTTATCGCGTAAAGCGGCGTCAGAGGATGCGTGGGAAGTGATTTGTTCGACGAACCAGTCCTTTCGAGGGAACTTATTTTACCTGGCTGATGCGATATTTCCCTGGGCTATAGCCTTACCATTTTTTAATTTTTCCAAGAAAATTTTTCTGTGCCCATTCGCTTACTTATCGCGTAAAGCGGCGTCAGAGAATGCGGGGGAAGTGATTTATTCGATGAACCAGTCCTTTCGAGGGAACTTATTTTACCTGGCTGATGCGATATTTCCCTGGGCTATAGCCTTACCATTTTTCAATTTTTCCAAGAAAATTTTTCTGTGCCCATTCGCTTACTTATCGCGTAAAGCGGCGTCAGAGGATGCGTGGGAAGTGATTTTTTCGACGAACCAGTCCTTTCGAGGGAACTTATTTTACCTGGCTGATGCGATATTTCCCTGGCCTATAACCTTACCATTTTTTAATTTTTCCAAAAAATTAATCTGTGCCCATTCACTTACTTATCGCGTAAAGCGGCGTAAGAGGATGCGGGGGAAGTGATTTATTCGACGAACCAGTCCTTTCGAGGGAACTTATTTTACCTGGCTGATGCGATATTTCCCTGGGCTATAGCCTTACCATTTTTTAATTTTTCAAAAAAAATTAATCTGTGCCCATTCGCTTGCTTATCGCATAAAGCGGCGTCAGAGGATGCGTGGGAAGTGATTTATTCGACGAACCAGTCCTTTCGGGGGAACTTATTTTACCTGGCTGATGCGATATTTCCCTGGGCTATAGCCTTACCATTTTTTAATTTTTCAAAAAAAATTTATCTGTGCCCATTCACTTACTTATCGCGTAAAGCGGCGTCAGAGGATGCGGGGGAAGTGATTTATTCGACGAACCAGTCCTTTCGAGGGAACTTATTTTACCTGGCTGATGCGATATTTCCCTGGGCTATAGCCTTACCATTTTTTCATTTTTCCAAGAAAACTAATCTGTGCCCATTCGCTTACTTATCGCGTAAAGCGGCGTCAGAGAATGCGTGGGAAGTGATTTATTCGACGAACCAGTCCTTTCGAGGGAACTTATTTTACCTGGCTGATGCGATATTTCCCTGGGCTATAGCCTTACCATTTTTTAATTTTTCCAAGAAAATTTTTCTGTGCCCATTCGCTTACTTATCGCGTAAAGCGGCGTCAGAGAATGCGGGGGAAGTGATTTATTCGATGAACCAGTCCTTTCGAGGGAACTTATTATACCTGGCTGATGCGATATTTCCCTGGGCTATAGCCTTACCATTTTTTTAATTTTTCCAAGAAAATTTTTCTGTGCCCATTCGCTCACTTATCGCGTAAAGCGGCGTCAGAGGATGCGTGGGAAGTGATTTGTTCAACGAACCAGTCCTTTCGAGGGAACTTATTTTACCTGGCTGATGCGATATTTCCCTGGGCTATAGCCTTACCATTTTTTAATTTTTCCAAGAAAAAGTTTCTGTGCCCATTCACTTATTTATCGCGTAAAGCGGCGTCAGAGGACGCATGGGAAGTGATTTATTCGACGAACCAGTCCTTTCGAGGGAACTTATTTTACCTGACTGATGCGATATTTCCCTGGGCTATAGCCTTACCATTTTTTAATTTTTCCAAGAAAATTTTTCTGTGCCCATTCGCTTACTTATCGCGTAAAGCGGCGTCAGAGAATGCGTGGGAAGTGATTTATTCGACGAACCAGTCCTTTCGAGGGAACTTATGTTACCTGGCTGATGCGATATATCCCTGGGCTATAGCCTTACCATTTTTTAATTTTTCAAAAAAATTTATCTGTGCCCATTCGCTTACTTATCGCGTAAAGCGGCGTCAGAGAATGCGGGGGAAGTGATTGGTTCGACGAAGCAGCCTTTTCGAGGGAACTTATTTTACCTGGCTGATGCGATATTTCCCTGGGCTATAGCCTTACCATTTTTTTCATTTTTCCAAGAAAACTAATCTGTGCCCATTCGCTTACTTATCGCATAAAGCGGCGTCAGAGCATGCGTGGGAAGTGATTTATTCAACGAATCAGCTCTTTCGAGGGAACTTATTTTACCTGGCTGATGCGATATTTCCCTGGGCTATAGCCTTACCATTTTTTCATTTTTCCAAGAAAATTAATCTGTGCCCATTCGCTTACTTATCGCGTAAAGCGGCGTCAGAGAATGCATGGGAAGTCATTTATTCGACGAACCGGCCTTTTCGAGGGAACTTATTTTACCTGGCTGATGCGATATTTCCCTGGGCTATAGCCTTACCATTTTTTTTATTTTTCCAAGAAAATTAATCTGTGCCCATTCGCTTACTTATCGCGTAAAGCGGCGTCAGAGGATGCTTGGGAAGTGATTTATTCGACGAACCAGCCTTTTCGAGGGAACTTAATTTACCTGGCTGATGCGATATTTCCCTGGGCCTTACCATTTTTTTTTATTTTTCCAAGAAAACTAATCTGTGCCCATTCGCTTACTTATCGCATAAAGCGGCGTCAGAGCATGCGTGGGAAGTGATTTATTCAACGAATCAGCTCTTTCGAGGGAACTTATTTTACCTGGCTGATGCGATATTTCCCTGGGCTATAGCCTTACCATTTTTTCATTTTTCCAAGAAAACTAATCTGTGCCCATTCGCTTACTTATCGCATAAAGCGGCGTCAGAGGATGCGTGGGAAGTGATTTATTCGACGAACCAGTCCTTTCGAGGGAACTTATTTTACCTGGCTGATGCGATATTTCCCTGGGCTATAGCCTTACCATTTTTTTAATTTTTCCAAGAAAATTAATCTGTGCCCATTCGCTTACTTATCGCATAAAGCGGCGTCAGAGGATGCGTGGGAAGTGATTTATTCGACGAACCAGTCCTTTCGGGGGAACCTATTTTACCAGGCTGAAGCGATATTTCCCTGGGCAAAAATTAAAAATGCCTTAGCATTTTTTAATTTTTTAAAAAAAATTTTGTGTGCCCATTCGCTTACTTATCGCGTAAAGCGGCGTCAGAGGATGCGTGGGAAGTGATTTATTCGACGAACCAGTCCTTTCGAGGGAACTTATTTTACCTGGCTGATGCGATATTTCCCTGGGCTATAGCCTTACCATTTTTTCATTTTTCCAAGAAAACTAATCTGTGCCCATTCGCTTACTTATCGCGTAAAGCGGCGTCAGAGAATGCGTGGGAAGTGATTTATTCGACGAACCAGTCCTTTCGAGGGAACTTATTTTACCTGGCTGATGCGATATTTCCCTGGGCTATAGCCTTACCATTTTTTCATTTTTCCAAGAAAACTAATCTGTGCCCATTCGCTTACTTATCGCGTAAAGCGGCGTCAGAGAATGCGTGGGAAGTGATTTATTCGACGAACCAGTCCTTTCGAGGGAACTTATTTTACCTGGCTGATGCGATATTTCCCTGGGCTATAGCCTTACCATTTTTTAATTTTTCCAAGAAAATTAATCTGTGCCCATTCGCTTACTTATCGCGTAAAGCGGCGTCAGAGAATGCGGGGGAAGTGATTTGTTCGACGAACCAGCCTTTTCGAGGGAACTTATTTTACCTGGCTGATGCGATATTTCCCTGGGCTATAGCCTTACCATTTTTTAATTTTTCCAAGAAAATGTTTCTGTGCCCATTCACTTATTTATCGCGTAAAGCGGCGTCAGAGGACGCATGGGAAGTGATTTATTCGACGAACCAGTCCTCTCGAGGGAACTTATTTTACCTGACTGATGCGATATTTCCCTGGGCTATAGCCTTACCATTTTTTAATTTTTCCAAGAAAATTTGTCTGTGCCCATTCGCTTACTTATCGCGTAAAGCGGCGTCAGAGAATGCGTGGGAAGTGATTTATTCGACGAACCAGTCCTTTCGAGGTAACTTATGTTACCTGGCTGATGCGATATTTCCCTGGGCTATAGCCTTACCATTTTTCAATTTTTCCAAGAAAATTTTTCTGTGCCCATTCGCTTACTTATCGCGTAAAGCGGCGTCAGAGGATGCGTGGGAAGTGATTTTTTCGACGAACCAGTCCTTTCGAGGGAACTTATTTTACCTGGCTGATGCGATATTTCCCTGGCCTATAACCTTACCATTTTTTAATTTTTCCAAAAAATTAATCTGTGCCCATTCACTTACTTATCGCGTAAAGCGGCGTAAGAGGATGCGGGGGAAGTGATTTATTCGACGAACCAGTCCTTTCGAGGGAACTTATTTTACCTGGCTGATGCGATATTTCCCTGGGCTATAGCCTTACCATTTTTTAATTTTTCAAAAAAAATTAATCTGTGCCCATTCGCTTGCTTATCGCATAAAGCGGCGTCAGAGGATGCGTGGGAAGTGATTTATTCGACGAACCAGTCCTTTCGAGGGAACTTATTTTACCTGGCTGATGCGATATTTCCCTGGGCTATAGCCTTACCATTTTTTAATTTTTCAAAAAAAATTTATCTGTGCCCATTCACTTACTTATCGCGTAAAGCGGCGTCAGAGGATGCGGGGGAAGTGATTTGTTCGACGAACCAGTCCTTTCGAGGGAACTTATTTTACCTGGCTGATGCGATATTTCCCTGGGCTATAGCCTTACCATTTTTTAATATTTCCAAGAAAATTTTTCTGTGCCCATTCGCTTACTTATCGCGTAAAGCGGCGTCAGAGGATGCGTGGGAAGTGATTTATTCGACGAACCAGTCCTTTCGAGGGAACTTATTTTACCTGGCTGATGCGATATTTCCCTGGGCTATAGCCTTACCATTTTTTCATTTTTCCAAGAAAACTAATCTGTGCCCATTCGCTTACTTATCGCGTAAAGCGGCGTCAGAGAATGCGTGGGAAGTGATTTATTCGACGAACCAGTCCTTTCGAGGGAACTTATTTTACCTGGCTGATGCGATATTTCCCTGGGCTATAGCCTTACCATTTTTTAATTTTTCCAAGAAAATTTTTCTGTGCCCATTCGCTTACTTATCGCGTAAAGCGGCGTCAGAGAATGCGGGGGAAGTGATTTATTCGATGAACCAGTCCTTTCGAGGGAACTTATTATACCTGGCTGATGCGATATTTCCCTGGGCTATAGCCTTACCATTTTTTTAATTTTTCCAAGAAAATTTTTCTGTGCCCATTCGCTCACTTATCGCGTAAAGCGGCGTCAGAGGATGCGTGGGAAGTGATTTGTTCAACGAACCAGTCCTTTCGAGGGAACTTATTTTACCTGGCTGATGCGATATTTCCCTGGGCTATAGCCTTACCATTTTTTAATTTTTCCAAGAAAAAGTTTCTGTGCCCATTCACTTATTTATCGCGTAAAGCGGCGTCAGAGGACGCATGGGAAGTGATTTATTCGACGAACCAGTCCTTTCGAGGGAACTTATTTTACCTGACTGATGCGATATTTCCCTGGGCTATAGCCTTACCATTTTTTAATTTTTCCAAGAAAATTTTTCTGTGCCCATTCGCTTACTTATCGCGTAAAGCGGCGTCAGAGAATGCGTGGGAAGTGATTTATTCGACGAACCAGTCCTTTCGAGGGAACTTATGTTACCTGGCTGATGCGATATTTCCCTGGGCTATAGCCTTACCATTTTTCAATTTTTCCAAGAAAATTTTTCTGTGCCCATTCGCTTACTTATCGCGTAAAGCGGCGTCAGAGGATGCGTAGGAAGTGATTTTTTCGACGAACCAGTCCTTTCGAGGGAACTTATTTTACCTGGCTGATGCGATATTTCCCTGGGCTATAACCTTACCATTTTTTAATTTTTCCAAAAAATTAATCTGTGCCCATTCACTTACTTATCGCGTAAAGCGGCGTAAGAGGATGCGGGGGAAGTGATTTATTCGACGAACCAGTCCTTTCGAGGGAACTTATTTTACCTGGCTGATGCGATATTTCCCTGGGCTATAGAATTACCATTTTTTAATTTTTCAAAAAAAATTAATCTGTGCCCATTCGCTTGCTTATCGCATAAAGCGGCGTCAGAGGATGCGTGGGAAGTGATTTATTCGACGAACCAGTCCTTTCGAGGGAACTTATTTTACCTGGCTGATGCGATATTTCCCTGGGCTATAGCCTTACCATTTTTTAATTTTTCAAAAAAAATTTATCTGTGCCCATTCGCTTACTTATCGCGTAAAGCGGCGTCAGAGAATGCGGGGGAAGTGATTGGTTCGACGAAGCAGCCTTTTCGAGGGAACTTATTTTACCTGGCTTATGCGATATTTCCCTGGGCTATAACCTTACCATTTTTTAATTTTTCCAAAAAATTAATCTGTGCCCATTCACTTACTTATCGCGTGAAGCGGCGTCAGAGGATGCGGGGGAAGTGATTTGTTCGACGAACCAGTCCTTTCGAGGGAACTTATTTTACCTGGCTGATGCGATATTTCCCTGGGCTATAGCCTTACCATTTTTTAATATTTCCAAGAAAATTTTTCTGTGCCCATTCGCTTACTTATCGCGTAAAGCGGCGTCAGAGGATGCGTGGGAAGTGATTTATTCGACAAACCAGTCCTTTCGAGGGAACTTATTTTACCTGGCTTATGCGATATTTCCCTGGGCTATAGCCTTAGCATTTTTTAATTTTTCCAAAAAAGTTTTTCTGTGCCCATTCGCTTACTTATCGCGTAAAGCGGCGTCAGAGGATGCGTGGGAAGTGATTTATTCGACGAACCAGTCCTTTCGAGGGAACTTATTTTACCTGGCTGATGCGATATTTCCCTGGGCTATAGCCTTACCATTTTTTCATTTTTCCAAGAAAATTAATCTGTGCCCATTCGCTTACTTATCGCGTAATGCGGCGTCAGAGGATGCATGGGAAGTGATTTATTCGACGAACCAGTCCTTTCGAGGGAACTTATTTTACCTGGCTGATGCGATATTTCCCTGGGCTATAGCCTTACCATTTTTTAATATTTCCAAGAAAATTTTTCTGTGCCCATTCGCTTACTTATCGCGTAAAGCGGCGTCAGAGGATGCGTGGGAAGTGATTTATTCGACGAACCAGTCCTTTCGAGGGAACTTATTTTACCTGGCTTATGCGATATTTCCCTGGGCTATAGCCTTAGCATTTTTTATTTTTCCAAAAAAGTTTTTCTGTGCCCATTCGCTTACTTATCGCGTAAAGCGGCGTCAGAGGATGCATGGGAAGTGATTTATTCGACGAACCAGTCCTTTCGAGGGAACTTATTTTACCTGGCTGATGCGATATTTCCCTGGGCTATAGCCTTACCATTTTTTCATTTTTCCAAGAAAATTAATCTGTGCCCATTCGCTTACTTATCGCGTAAAGCGGCGTCAGAGAATGCGGGGGAAGTGATTTGTTCGACGAACCAGCCTTTTCGAGGGAACTTATTTTACCTGGCTGATGCGATATTTCCCTGGGCTATAGCCTTACCATTTTTTAATTTTTCCAAGAAAATGTTTCTGTGCCCATTCACTTATTTATCGCGTAAAGCGGCGTCAGAGGACGCATGGGAAGTGATTTATTCGACGAACCAGTCCTTTCGAGGGAACTTATTTTACCTGACTGATGCGATATTTCCCTGGGCTATAGCCTTACCATTTTTTAATTTTTCCAAGAAAATTTGTCTGTGCCCATTCGCTTACTTATCGCGTAAAGCGGCGTCAGAGAATGCGTGGGAAGTGATTTATTCGACGAACCAGTCCTTTCGAGGGAACTTATGTTACCTGGCTGATGCGATATTTCCCTGGGCTATAGCCTTACCATTTTTCAATTTTTCCAAGAAAATTTTTCTGTGCCCATTCGCTTACTTATCGCGTAAAGCGGCGTCAGAGGATGCGTGGGAAGTGATTTTTTCGACGAACCAGTCCTTTCGAGGGAACTTATTTTACCTGGCTGATGCGATATTTCCCTGGCCTATAACCTTACCATTTTTTAATTTTTCCAAAAAATTAATCTGTGCCCATTCACTTACTTATCGCGTAAAGCGGCGTAAGAGGATGCGGGGGAAGTGATTTATTCGACGAACCAGTCCTTTCGAGGGAACTTATTTTACCTGGCTGATGCGATATTTCCCTGGGCTATAGCCTTACCATTTTTTAATTTTTCAAAAAAAATTAATCTGTGCCCATTCGCTTGCTTATCGCATAAAACGGCGTCAGAGGATGCGTGGGAAGTGATTTATTCGACGAACCAGTCCTTTCGAGGGAACTTATTTTACCTGGCTGATGCGATATTTCCCTGGGCTATAGCCTTACCATTTTTTAATTTTTCAAAAAAAATTTATCTGTGCCCATTCACTTACTTATCGCGTAAAGCGGCGTCAGAGGATGCGGGGGAAGTGATTTGTTCGACGAACCAGTCCTTTCGAGGGAACTTATTTTACCTGGCTGATGCGATATTTCCCTGGGCTATAGCCTTACCATTTTTTTAATTTTTCCAAGAAAATTTTTCTGTGCCCATTCGCTCACTTATCGCGTAAAGCGGCGTCAGAGGATGCGTGGGAAGTGATTTGTTCAACGAACCAGTCCTTTCGAGGGAACTTATTTTACCTGGCTGATGCGATATTTCCCTGGGCTATAGCCTTACCATTTTTTAATTTTTCCAAGAAAAAGTTTCTGTGCCCATTCACTTATTTATCGCGTAAAGCGGCGTCAGAGGACGCATGGGAAGTGATTTATTCGACGAACCAGTCCTTTCGAGGGAACTCATTTTACCTGACTGATGCGATATTTCCCTGGGCTATAGCCTTACCATTTTTTAATTTTTCCAAGAAAATTTTTCTGTGCCCATTCGCTTACTTATCGCGTAAAGCGGCGTCAGAGAATGCGTGGGAAGTGATTTATTCGACGAACCAGTCCTTTCGAGGGAACTTATGTTACCTGGCTGATGCGATATTTCCCTGGGCTATAGCCTTACCATTTTTCAATTTTTCCAAGAAAATTTTTCTGTGCCCATTCGCTTACTTATCGCGTAAAGCGGCGTCAGAGGATGCGTGGGAAGTGATTTTTTCGACGAACCAGTCCTTTCGAGGGAACTTATTTTACCTGGCTGATGCGATATTTCCCTGGGCTATAACCTTACCATTTTTTAATTTTTCCAAAAAATTAATCTGTGCCCATTCACTTACTTATCGCGTAAAGCGGCGTAAGAGGATGCGGGGGAAGTGATTTATTCGACGAACCAGTCCTTTCGAGGGAACTTATTTTACCTGGCTGATGCGATATTTCCCTGGGCTATAGAATTACCATTTTTTAATTTTTCAAAAAAAATTAATCTGTGCCCATTCGCTTGCTTATCGCATAAAGCGGCGTCAGAGGATGCGTGGGAAGTGATTTATTCGACGAACCAGTCCTTTCGAGGGAACTTATTTTACCTGGCTGATGCGATATTTCCCTGGGCTATAGCCTTACCATTTTTTAATTTTTCAAAAAAAATTTATCTGTGCCCATTCGCTTACTTATCGCGTAAAGCGGCGTCAGAGAATGCGGGGGAAGTGATTGGTTCGACGAAGCAGCCTTTTCGAGGGAACTTATTTTACCTGGCTTATGCGATATTTCCCTGGGCTATAACCTTACCATTTTTTAATTTTTCCAAAAAATTAATCTGTGCCCATTCACTTACTTATCGCGTGAAGCGGCGTCAGAGGATGCGGGGGAAGTGATCTGTTCGACGAACCAGTCCTTTCGAGGGAACTTATTTTACCTGGCTGATGCGATATTTCCCTGGGCCTTACCTTACCATTTTTTAATATTTCCAAGAAAATTTTTCTGTGCCCATTCGCTTACTTATCGCGTAAAGCGGCGTCAGAGGATGCGTGGGAAGTGATTTATTCGACAAACCAGTCCTTTCGAGGGAACTTATTTTACCTGGCTTATGCGATATTTCCCTGGGCTATAGCCTTAGCATTTTTTAATTTTTCCAAAAAAGTTTTTCTGTGCCCATTCGCTTACTTATCGCGTAAAGCGGCGTCAGAGGATGCGTGGGAAGTGATTTATTCGACGAACCAGTCCTTTCGAGGGAACTTATTTTACCTGGCTGATGCGATATTTCCCTGGGCTATAGCCTTACCATTTTTTAATATTTCCAAGAAAATTTTTCTGTGCCCATTCGCTTACTTATCGCGTAAAGCGGCGTCAGAGGATGCGTGGGAAGTGATTTATTCGACGAGCCAGTCCTTTCGAGGGAACTTATTTTACCTGGCTTATGCGATATTTCCCTGGGCTATAGCCTTAGCATTTTTTATTTTTCCAAAAAAGTTTTTCTGTGCCCATTCGCTTACTTATCGCGTAAAGCGGCGTCAGAGGATGCATGGGAAGTGATTTATTCGACGAACCAGTCCTTTCGAGGGAACTTATTTTACCTGGCTGATGCGATATTTCCCTGGGCTATAGCCTTACCATTTTTTCATTTTTCCAAGAAAATTAATCTGTGCCCATTCGCTTACGTATCGCATAAAGCGGCGTCAGAGAATGCGGGGGAAGTCATTCATTCGACGAACCAGCATTTTCGACGGAACTTATTTTACCTCGCTGTTGCGATATTTCCCTGGGCTATAGCCTTACCATTTTTTCATTTTTCCAAGAAAACTAATCTGTGCCCATTCGCTTACTTATCGCATAAAGCGGCGTCAGAGCATGCGTGGGAAGTGATTTATTCAACGAATCAGCTCTTTCGAGGGAACTTATTTTACCTGGCTGATGCGATATTTCCTTGGGCTATAGCCTTACCATTTTTTCATTTTTCCAAGAAAATTAATCTGTGCCCATTCGCTTACTTATCGCGTAAAGCGGCGTCAGAGGATGCGTGGGAAGTGATTTATTCGACGAACCAGCTCTTTCGAGGGAACCTTTTTTATCTGGCTGATGGGATAGTTACCTGGGCTGTATATCCTTACCATTTTTTCATTTTTCCAAGAAAATTAATCTGTGCCCATTCGCTTACTTATGGCGTAATGCGGCGTCAGAGAATGCGTGGGAATTCATTTATTCGACGAACCAGCCTTTTCGAGGGAACTTATTTTACCTGGCTGATGCGATATTTCCCTGGGCTATAGCCTTACCATTTTTTCATTTTTCCAAGAAAATTAATCTGTGCCCATTCGCTTACTTATCGCGTAATGCGGCGTCAGAGGATGCATGGGAAGTGATTTATTCGACGAACCAGTCCTTTCGAGGAAACTTATTTTACCTGGCTGATGCGATATTTCCCTGGGCTATAGCCTTACCATTTTTTAATTTTTCCAAGGAAATTTTTCTGTGCCCATTCGCTTACTTATCGCGTAAAGCGGCGTCAGAGGATGCGTGGGAAGTGATTTATTCGACGAACCAGTCCTTTCGAGAGAACTTATTTTACCTGGCTGATGCGATATTTCCCTGGGCTATAGCCTTACCATTTTTTCATTTTTCCAAGAAAATTAATCTGTGCCCATTCGCTTACTTATCGCATAAAGCGGCGTCAGAGAATGCGGGGGAAGTCATTCATTCGACGAACCAGCATTTTCGACGGAACTTATTTTACCTCGCTGATGCGATATTTCCCTGGGCTATAGCCTTACCATTTTTTTCATTTTTCCAACAAAATTAATCTGTGCCCATTCGCTTACTTATCGCGTAAAGCGGCGTCAGAGGATGCGTGGGAAGTCATTCATTCGACGAGCCAGCATTTTCGACGGAACTTATTTTACCTGGCTGATGCGATATTTCCATGGGCTATAACCTTACCATGTTTTAATTTTTCCAACAAAATTAATCTGTGCCCATTCGCTTACTTATCGCGCAAGGCGGCGTCAGAGAATGCGGGGGAAGTGATTGGTTCGACGAAGCAGCCTTTTCGAGGGAACTTATTTTACCTGGCTGATGCGATATTTCCCTGGGCTATAACCTTACCATTTTTTAATTTTTCCAAAAAATTAATCTGTGCCCATTCACTTACTTATCGCGTAAAGCGGCGTCAGAGGATGCGGGGTGATTTGTTCGACGAACCAGTCCTTTCGAGGGAACTTAATTTACCTGGCTGATGCGATATTTCCCTGGGCTATAGCCTTACCATTTTTTCGTTTTTCCAAGAAAATTAATCTGTGCCCATTCGCTTACTTATCGCATAAAGCGGCGTCAGAGAATGCGTGGGAAGTGATTTATTCGACGAACCAGTCCTTTCGAGGGAACTTATTTTACCTGGCTGATGCGATATTTCCCTGGGCTATATATAGCCTTACCATTTTTTAATATTTCCAAGAAAATTTTTCTGTGCCCATTCGCTTACTTATCGCGTAAAGCGGCGTCAGAGAATGCGGGGGAAGTGATTGGTTCGACGAAGCAGCCTTTTCGAGGGAACTTATTTTACCTGGCTTATGCGATATTTCCCTGAGCTATAACCTTACCATTTTTTAATTTTTCCAAAAAATTAATCTGTGCCCATTCACTTACTTATCGCGTAAAGCGGCGTCAGAGGATGCGGGGGAAGTGATTTGTTCGACGAACCAGTCCTTTCGAGGGAACTTATTTTACCTGGCTGATGCGATATTTCCCTGGGCTATAGCCTTACCATTTTTTAATATTTCCAAGAAAATTTTTCTGTGCCCATTCGCTTACTTATCGCGTAAAGCGGCGTCAGAGGATGCGTGGGAAGTGATTTATTCGACGAACCAGTCCTTTCGAGGGAACTTATTTTACCTGGCTTATGCGATATTTCCCTGGGCTATAGCCTTAGCATTTTTTAATTTTTCCAAAAAAGTTTTTCTGTGCCCATTCGCTTACTTATCGCGTAAAGCGGCGTCAGAGGATGCGTGGGAAGTGATTTATTCGACGAACCAGTCCTTTCGAGGGAACTTATTTTACCTGGCTGATGCGATATTTCCCTGGGCTATAGCCTTACCATTTTTTAATTTTTCAAAAAAATTAATCTGTGCCCATTCGCTTGCTTATCGCATAAAGCGGCGCCAGAGGATGCGTGGGAAGTGATTTATTCGACGAACCAGTCCTTTCGAGGGAACTTATTTTACCTGGCTGATGCGATATTTCCCTGGGCTATAGCCTTACCATTTTTTAATTTTTCAAAAAAAATTTATCTGTGCCCATTCGCTTACTTATCGCGTAAAGCGGCGTCAGAGAATGCGGGGGAAGTGATTGGTTCGACGAAGCAGCCTTTTCGAGGGAACTTATTTTACCTGGCTGATGCGATATTTCCCTGGGCTATAACCTTACCATTTTTTAATTTTTCCAAAAAATTAATCTGTGCCCATTCACTTACTTATCGCGTAAAGCGGCGTCAGAGGATGCGGGGTGATTTGTTCGACGAACCAGTCCTTTCGAGGGAACTTATTTTACCTGGCTGATGCGATATTTCCCTGGGCTATAGCCTTACCATTTTTTCGTTTTTCCAAGAAAATTAATCTGTGCCCATTCGCTTACTTATCGCATAAAGCGGCGTCAGAGAATGCGTGGGAAGTGATTTATTCGACGAACCAGTCCTTTCGAGGGAACTTATTTTACCTGGCTGATGCGATATTTCCCTGGGCTATAGCCTTACCATTTTTTAATATTTCCAAGAAAATTTTTCTGTGCCCATTCGCTTACTTATCGCGTAAAGCGGCGTCAGAGGATGCGTGGGAAGTGATTTATTCGACGAACCAGTCCTTTCGAGGGAACTTATTTTACCTGGCTTATGCGATATTTCCCTGGGCTATAGCCTTAGCATTTTTTAATTTTTCCAAAAAAGTTTTTCTGTGCCCATTCGCTTACTTATCGCGTAAAGCGGCGTCAGAGGATGCGTGGGAAGTGATTTATTCGACGAACCAGTCCTTTTGAGGGAACTTATTTTACCTGGCTGATGCGATATTTCCCTGGGCTATAGCCTTACCATTTTTTAATATTTCCAAGAAAATTTTTCTGTGCCCATTCGCTTACTTATCGCGTAAAGCGGCGTCAGAGGATGCGTGGGAAGTGATTTATTCGACGAACCAGTCCTTTCGAGGGAACTTATTTTACCTGGCTGATGCAATATTTCCCTGGGCTATAGCCTTAGCATTTTTTAATTTTTCCAAAAAAATTTTTCTGTGCCCATTCGCTTACTTATCGCGTAAAGCGGCGTCAGAGGATGCGTGGGAAGTGATTTATTCGACGAATCAGCTCTTTCGAGGGAACTTATTTTACCTGGCTGATGCGATATTTCCCTGGGCTATAGCCTTACCATTTTTTAATTTTTCCAAAAAAAATTTTCTGTGCCCATTCGCATACTTATCGCGTAAAGCGGCGTCAGAGGATGCGTGGGAAGTGATTTATTCGACGAACCAGTCCTTTCGAGAGAACTTATTTTACCTGGCTGATGCGATATTTCCCTGGGCTATAGCCTTACCATTTTTTCATTTTTCCAAGAAAATTAATCTGTGCCCATTCGCTTACTTATCGCATAAAGCGGCGTCAGAGAATGCGGGGGAAGTCATTCATTCGACAAACCAGCATTTTCGACGGAACTTATTTTACCTCGCTGTTGCGATATTTCCCTGGGCTATAGCCTTACCATTTTTTCATTTTTCCAAGAAAACTAATCTGTGCCCATTCGCTTACTTATCGCATAAAGCGGCGTCGGAGCATGCGTGGGAAGTGATTTATTCAACGAATCAGCTCTTTCGAGGGAACTTATTTTACCTGGCTGATGCGATATTTCCTTGGGCTATAGCCTTACCATTTTTTCATTTTTCCAAGAAAATAATCTGTGCCCATTCGCTTACTTATCGCGTAAAGCGGCGTCAGAGGATGCGTGGGAAGTGATTTATTCGACGAACCAGCTCCTTCGAGGGAACCTTTTTTATCTGGCTGATGGGATAGTTACCTGGGCTGTATATCCTTACCATTTTTTCATTTTTCCAAGAAAATTAATCTGTGCCCATTCGCTTACTTATCGCGTAATGCGGCGTCAGAGAATGCGTGGGAATTCATTTATTCGACGAACCAGCCTTTTCGAGGGAACTTATTTTACCTGGCTGATGCGATATTTCCCTGGGCTATAGCCTTACCATTTTTTTCATTTTTCCAAGAAAATTAATCTGTGCCCATTCGCTTACTTATCGCGTAATGCGGCGTCAGAGGATGCATGGGAAGTGATTTATTCGACGAACCAGTCCTTTCGAGGGAACTTATTTTACCTGGCTGATGCGATATTTCCCTGGGCTATAGCCTTACCATTTTTTAATATTTCCAAGAAAATTTTTCTGTGCCCATTCGCTTACTTATCGCGTAAAGCGGCGTCAGAGGATGCGTGGGAAGTGATTTATTCGACGAACCAGTCCTTTCGAGGGAACTTATTTTACCTGGCTTATGCGATATTTCCCTGGGCTATAGCCTTAGCATTTTTTAATATTTCCAAGAAAATTTTTCTGTGCCCATTCGCTTACTTATCGCGTAAAGCGGCGTCAGAGGATGCGTGGGAAGTGATTTATTCGACGAACCAGTCCTTTCGAGGGAACTTATTTTACCTGGCTGATGCAATATTTCCCTGGGCTATAGCCTTACCATTTTTTAATTTTTCCAAAAAAAATTTTCTGTGCCCATTCGCATACTTATCGCGTAAAGCGGCGTCAGAGGATGCGTGGGAAGTGATTTATTCGACGAACCAGTCCTTTCGAGAGAACTTATTTTACCTGGCTGATGCGATATTTCCCTGGGCTATAGCCTTACCATTTTTTCATTTTTCCAAGAAAATTAATCTGTGCCCATTCGCTTACTTATCGCATAAAGCGGCGTCAGAGAATGCGGGGGAAGTCATTCATTCGACGAACCAGCATTTTCGACGGAACTTATTTTACCTCGCTGTTGCGATATTTCCCTGGGCTATAGCCTTACCATTTTTTCATTTTTCCAAGAAAACTAATCTGTGCCCATTCGCTTACTTATCGCATAAAGCGGCGTCAGAGCATGCGTGGGAAGTGATTTATTCAACGAATCAGCTCTTTCGAGGGAACTTATTTTACCTGGCTGATGCGATATTTCCTTGGGCTATAGCCTTACCATTTTTTCATTTTTCCAAGAAAATTAATCAGTGCCCATTCGCTTACTTATCGCGTAAAGCGGCGTCAGAGGATGCGTGGGAAGTGATTTATTCGACGAACCAGCTCTTTCGAGGGAACCTTTTTTATCTGGCTGATGGGATAGTTACCTGGGCTGTATATCCTTACCATTTTTTCATTTTTCCAAGAAAATTAATCTGTGCCCATTCGCTTACTTATCGCGTAATGCGGCGTCAGAGAATGCGTGGGAATTCATTTATTCGACGAACCAGCCTTTTCGAGGGAACTTATTTTACCTGGCTGATGCGATATTTCCCTGGGCTATAGCCTTACCATTTTTTCATTTTTCCAAGAAAATTAATCTGTGCCCATTCGCTTACTTATCGCGTAAAGCGGCGTCAGAGGATGCGTGGGAAGTGATTTATTCGACGAACCAGTCCTTTCGAGGGAACTTATTTTACCTGGCTGATGCGATATTTCCCTGGGCTATAGCCTTACCATTTTTTAATATTTCCAAGAAAATTTTTCTGTGCCCATTCGCTTACTTATCGCGTAAAGCGGCGTCAGAGGATGCGTGGGAAGTGATTTATTCGACGAACCAGTCCTTTCGAGGGAACTTATTTTACCTGGCTGATGCAATATTTCCCTGGGCTATAGCCTTAGCATTTTTTAATTTTTCCAAAAAAATTTTTCTGTGCCCATTCGCTTACTTATCGCGTAAAGCGGCGTCAGAGGATGCGTGGGAAGTGATTTATTCGACGAATCAGCTCTTTCGAGGGAACTTATTTTACCTGGCTGATGCGATATTTCCCTGGGCTATAGCCTTACCATTTTTTAATTTTTCCAAAAAAAATTTTCTGTGCCCATTCGCATACTTATCGCGTAAAGCGGCGTCAGAGGATGCGTGGGAAGTGATTTATTCGACGAACCAGTCCTTTCGAGAGAACTTATTTTACCTGGCTGATGCGATATTTCCCTGGGCTATAGCCTTACCATTTTTTCATTTTTCCAAGAAAATAATCTGTGCCCATTCGCTTACTTATCGCATAAAGCGGCGTCAGAGAATGCGGGGGAAGTCATTCATTCGACGAACCAGCATTTTCGACGGAACTTATTTTACCTCGCTGTTGCGATATTTCCCTGGGCTATAGCCTTACCATTTTTTCATTTTTCCAAGAAAACTAATCTGTGCCCATTCGCTTACTTATCGCATAAAGCGGCGTCAGAGCATGCGTGGGAAGTGATTTATTCAACGAATCAGCTCTTTCGAGGGAACTTATTTTACCTGGCTGATGCGATATTTCCTTGGGCTATAGCCTTACCATTTTTTCATTTTTCCAAGAAAATTAATCAGTGCCCATTCGCTTACTTATCGCGTAAAGCGGCGTCAGAGGATGCGTGGGAAGTGATTTATTCGACGAACCAGCTCTTTCGAGGGAACCTTTTTTATCTGGCTGATGGGATAGTTACCTGGGCTGTATATCCTTACCATTTTTTCATTTTTCCAAGAAAATTAATCTGTGCCCATTCGCTTACTTATCGCGTAATGCGGCGTCAGAGAATGCGTGGGAATTCATTTATTCGACGAACCAGCCTTTTCGAGGGAACTTATTTTACCTGGCTGATGCGATATTTCCCTGGGCTATAGCCTTACCATTTTTTCATTTTTCCAAGAAAATTAATCTGTGCCCATTCGCTTACTTATCGCGTAAAGCGGCGTCAGAGCATGCGTGGGAAGTGATTTATTCAACGAATCAGCTCTTTCGAGGGAACTTATTTTACCTGGCTGATGCGATATTTCCTTGGGCTATAGCCTTACCATTTTTTCATTTTTCCAAGAAAATTAATCAGTGCCCATTCGCTTACTTATCGCGTAAAGCGGCGTCAGAGGATGCGTGGGAAGTGATTTATTCGACGAACCAGCTCTTTCGAGGGAACCTTTTTTATCTGGCTGATGGGATAGTTACCTGGGCTGTATATCCTTACCATTTTTTCATTTTTCCAAGAAAATTAATCTGTGCCCATTCGCTTACTTATCGCGTAATGCGGCGTCAGAGAATGCGTGGGAATTCATTTATTCGACGAACCAGCCTTTTCGAGGGAACTTATTTTACCTGGCTGATGCGATATTTCCCTGGGCTATAGCCTTACCATTTTTTCATTTTTCCAAGAAAATTAATCTGTGCCCATTCGCTTACTTATCGCGTAATGCGGCGTCAGAGAATGCGTGGGAATTCATTTATTCGACGAACCAGCCTTTTCGAGGGAACTTATTTTACCTGGCTGATGCGATATTTCCCTGGGCTATAGCCTTACCATTTTTTCATTTTTCCAAGAAAATTAATCTGTGCCCATTCGCTTACTTATCGCGTAAAGCGGCGTCAGAGGATGCGTGGGAAGTGATTTATTCGACGAACCAGTCCTTTCGAGGGAACTTATTTTACCTGGCTGATGCGATATTTCCCTGGGCTATAGCCTTACCATTTTTTAATATTTCCAAGAAAATTTTTCTGTGCCCATTCGCTTACTTATCGCGTAAAGCGGCGTCAGAGGATGCGTGGGAAGTGATTTATTCGACGAACCAGTCCTTTCGAGGGAACTTATTTTACCTGGCTGATGCAATATTTCCCTGGGCTATAGCCTTAGCATTTTTTAATTTTTCCAAAAAAATTTTTCTGTGCCCATTCGCTTACTTATCGCGTAAAGCGGCGTCAGAGGATGCGTGGGAAGTGATTTATTCGACGAATCAGCTCTTTCGAGGGAACTTATTTTACCTGGCTGATGCGATATTTCCCTGGGCTATAGCCTTACCATTTTTTAATTTTTCCAAAAAAAATTTTCTGTGCCCATTCGCATACTTATCGCGTAAAGCGGCGTCAGAGGATGCGTGGGAAGTGATTTATTCGACGAACCAGTCCTTTCGAGAGAACTTATTTTACCTGGCTGATGCGATATTTCCCTGGGCTATAGCCTTACCATTTTTACATTTTTCCAAGAAAATTAATCTGTGCCCATTCGCTTACTTATCGCATAAAGCGGCGTCAGAGAATGCGGGGGAAGTCATTCATTCGACGAACCAGCATTTTCGACGGAACTTATTTTACCTCGCTGTTGCGATATTTCCCTGGGCTATAGCCTTACCATTTTTTCATTTTTCCAAGAAAACTAATCTGTGCCCATTCGCTTACTTATCGCATAAAGCGGCGTCAGAGCATGCGTGGGAAGTGATTTATTCAACGAATCAGCTCTTTCGAGGGAACTTATTTTACCTGGCTGATGCGATATTTCCTTGGGCTATAGCCTTACCATTTTTTCATTTTTCCAAGAAAATTAATCAGTGCCCATTCGCTTACTTATCGCGTAAAGCGGCGTCAGAGGATGCGTGGGAAGTGATTTATTCGACGAACCAGCTCTTTCGAGGGAACCTTTTTTATCTGGCTGATGGGATAGTTACCTGGGCTGTATATCCTTACCATTTTTTCATTTTTCCAAGAAAATTAATCTGTGCCCATTCGCTTACTTATCGCGTAATGCGGCGTCAGAGAATGCGTGGGAATTCATTTATTCGACGAACCAGCCTTTTCGAGGGAACTTATTTTACCTGGCTGATGCGATATTTCCCTGGGCTATAGCCTTACCATTTTTTCATTTTTCCAAGAAAATTAATCTGTGCCCATTCGCTTACTTATCGCGTAAAGCGGCGTCAGAGGATGCGTGGGAAGTGATTTATTCGACGAACCAGTCCTTTCGAGGGAACTTATTTTACCTGGCTGATGCGATATTTCCCTGGGCTATAGCCTTACCATTTTTTAATATTTCCAAGAAAATTTTTCTGTGCCCATTCGCTTACTTATCGCGTAAAGCGGCGTCAGAGGATGCGTGGGAAGTGATTTATTCGACGAACCAGTCCTTTCGAGGGAACTTATTTTACCTGGCTGATGCAATATTTCCCTGGGCTATAGCCTTAGCATTTTTTAATTTTTCCAAAAAAATTTTTCTGTGCCCATTCGCTTACTTATCGCGTAAAGCGGCGTCAGAGGATGCGTGGGAAGTGATTTATTCGACGAATCAGCTCTTTCGAGGGAACTTATTTTACCTGGCTGATGCGATATTTCCCTGGGCTATAGCCTTACCATTTTTTAATTTTTCCAAAAAAAATTTTCTGTGCCCATTCGCATACTTATCGCGTAAAGCGGCGTCAGAGGATGCGTGGGAAGTGATTTATTCGACGAACCAGTCCTTTCGAGAGAACTTATTTTACCTGGCTGATGCGATATTTCCCTGGGCTATAGCCTTACCATTTTTTCATTTTTCCAAGAAAATAATCTGTGCCCATTCGCTTACTTATCGCATAAAGCGGCGTCAGAGAATGCGGGGGAAGTCATTCATTCGACGAACCAGCATTTTCGACGGAACTTATTTTACCTCGCTGTTGCGATATTTCCCTGGGCTATAGCCTTACCATTTTTTCATTTTTCCAAGAAAACTAATCTGTGCCCATTCGCTTACTTATCGCATAAAGCGGCGTCGGAGCATGCGTGGGAAGTGATTTATTCAACGAATCAGCTCTTTCGAGGGAACTTATTTTACCTGGCTGATGCGATATTTCCTTGGGCTATAGCCTTACCATTTTTTCATTTTTCCAAGAAAATAATCTGTGCCCATTCGCTTACTTATCGCGTAAAGCGGCGTCAGAGGATGCGTGGGAAGTGATTTATTCGACGAACCAGCTCCTTCGAGGGAACCTTTTTTATCTGGCTGATGGGATAGTTACCTGGGCTGTATATCCTTACCATTTTTTCATTTTTCCAAGAAAATTAATCTGTGCCCATTCGCTTACTTATCGCGTAATGCGGCGTCAGAGAATGCGTGGGAATTCATTTATTCGACGAACCAGCCTTTTCGAGGGAACTTATTTTACCTGGCTGATGCGATATTTCCCTGGGCTATAGCCTTACCATTTTTTTCATTTTTCCAAGAAAATTAATCTGTGCCCATTCGCTTACTTATCGCGTAATGCGGCGTCAGAGGATGCATGGGAAGTGATTTATTCGACGAACCAGTCCTTTCGAGGGAACTTATTTTACCTGGCTGATGCGATATTTCCCTGGGCTATAGCCTTACCATTTTTTAATATTTCCAAGAAAATTTTTCTGTGCCCATTCGCTTACTTATCGCGTAAAGCGGCGTCAGAGGATGCGTGGGAAGTGATTTATTCGACGAACCAGTCCTTTCGAGGGAACTTATTTTACCTGGCTTATGCGATATTTCCCTGGGCTATAGCCTTAGCATTTTTTAATATTTCCAAGAAAATTTTTCTGTGCCCATTCGCTTACTTATCGCGTAAAGCGGCGTCAGAGGATGCGTGGGAAGTGATTTATTCGACGAACCAGTCCTTTCGAGGGAACTTATTTTACCTGGCTGATGCAATATTTCCCTGGGCTATAGCCTTACCATTTTTTAATTTTTCCAAAAAAAATTTTCTGTGCCCATTCGCATACTTATCGCGTAAAGCGGCGTCAGAGGATGCGTGGGAAGTGATTTATTCGACGAACCAGTCCTTTCGAGAGAACTTATTTTACCTGGCTGATGCGATATTTCCCTGGGCTATAGCCTTACCATTTTTTCATTTTTCCAAGAAAATTAATCTGTGCCCATTCGCTTACTTATCGCATAAAGCGGCGTCAGAGAATGCGGGGGAAGTCATTCATTCGACGAACCAGCATTTTCGACGGAACTTATTTTACCTCGCTGTTGCGATATTTCCCTGGGCTATAGCCTTACCATTTTTTCATTTTTCCAAGAAAACTAATCTGTGCCCATTCGCTTACTTATCGCATAAAGCGGCGTCAGAGCATGCGTGGGAAGTGATTTATTCAACGAATCAGCTCTTTCGAGGGAACTTATTTTACCTGGCTGATGCGATATTTCCTTGGGCTATAGCCTTACCATTTTTTCATTTTTCCAAGAAAATTAATCAGTGCCCATTCGCTTACTTATCGCGTAAAGCGGCGTCAGAGGATGCGTGGGAAGTGATTTATTCGACGAACCAGCTCTTTCGAGGGAACCTTTTTTATCTGGCTGATGGGATAGTTACCTGGGCTGTATATCCTTACCATTTTTTCATTTTTCCAAGAAAATTAATCTGTGCCCATTCGCTTACTTATCGCGTAATGCGGCGTCAGAGAATGCGTGGGAATTCATTTATTCGACGAACCAGCCTTTTCGAGGGAACTTATTTTACCTGGCTGATGCGATATTTCCCTGGGCTATAGCCTTACCATTTTTTCATTTTTCCAAGAAAATTAATCTGTGCCCATTCGCTTACTTATCGCGTAATGCGGCGTCAGAGGATGCGTGGGAAGTGATTTATTCGACGAACCAGTCCTTTCGAGAGAACTTATTTTACCTGGCTGATGCGATATTTCCCTGGGCTATAGCCTTACCATTTTTTCATTTTTCCAAGAAAATTAATCTGTGCCCATTCACTTATTATCGCATAAAGCGGCGTCAGAGAATGCGGGGGAAGTCATTCATTCGACGAACCAGCATTTTCGACGGAACTTATTTTACCTCGCTGATGCGATATTTCCCTGGGCTATAGCCTTACCATTTTTTTCATTTTTCCAACAAAATTAATCTGTGCCCATTCGCTTACTTATCGCGTAAAGCGGCGTCAGAGGATGCGTGGGAAGTCATTCATTCGACGAGCCAGCATTTTCGACGGAACTTATTTTACCTGGCTGATGCGATATTTCCATGGGCTATAGCCTTACCATGTTTTAATTTTTCCAACAAAATTAATCTGTGCCCATTCGCTTACTTATCGCGCAAGGCGGCGTCAGAGGATGCGGGGGAAGTCAATTATTCGACGAACCAGCATTTTCGACGGAACTTATTTTACCTGGCTGATGCGATATTTCCCTGGGCTATAGCCTTACCATTTTTTCATTTTTCCAAGAAAACTAATCTGTGCCCATTCGCTTACTTATCGCATAAAGCGGCGTCAGAGCATGCGTGGGAAGTGATTTATTCAACGAATCAGCTCTTTCGAGGGAACTTATTTTACCTGACTGATGCGATATTTCCTTGGGCTATAGCCTTACCATTTTTTCATTTTTCCAAGAAAATTAATCTGTGCCCATTCGCTTACTTATCGCGTAAAGCGGCGTCAGAGGATGCGTGGGAAGTGATTTATTCGACGAACCAGCTCTTTCGAGGGAACCTTTTTTATCTGGCTGATGGGATAGTTACCTGGGCTGTATATCCTTACCATTTTTTCATTTTTCCAAGAAAATTAATCTGTGCCCATTCGCTTACTTATCGCGTAATGCGGCGTCAGAGAATGCGTGGGAATTCATTTATTCGACGAACCAGCCTTTTCGAGGGAACTTATTTTACCTGGCTGATGCGATATTTCCCTGGGCTATAGCCTTACCATTTTTTCATTTTTCCAAGAAAATTAATCTGTGCCCATTCGCTTACTTATCGCGTAATGCGGCGTCAGAGGATGCATGTGAAGTGATTTATTCGACGAACCAGTCCTTTCGAGGGAACTTATTTTACCTGGCTGATGCGATATTTCCCTGGGCTATAGCCTTACCATTTTTTCATTTTTCCGAGAAAACTAATCTGTGCCCATTCGCTTACTTATCGCATAAAGCGGCGTCAGAGCATGCGTGGGAAGTGATTTATTCAACGAATCAGCTCTTTCGAGGGAACTTATTTTACCTGGCTGATGCGATATTTCCCTGGGCTATAGCCTTACCATTTTTTCATTTTTCCAAGAAAACTAATCTGTGCCCATTCGCTTACTTATCGCATAAGGCGGCGTCAGAGTTTGCGTGGGAAGTGATTTATTCAACGAATCAGCTCTTTCGAGGGAACTTATTTTACCTGGCTGATGCGATATTTCCCTGGGCTATAGCCTTACCATTTTTTCATTTTTCCAAGAAAACTAATCTGTGCCCATTCGCTTACTTATCGCATAAAGCGGCGTCAGAGAATGCGGGGGAAGTCATTCATTCGACGAACCAGCATTTTCGACGGAACTTATTTTACCTCGCTGTTGCGATATTTCCCTGGGCTATAGCCTTACCATTTTTTTCATTTTTCCAAGAAAATTAATCTGTGCCCATTCGCTTTCTTATCGCGCAAGGCGGCGTCAGAGGATGCGGGGGAAGTCAATTATTCGACGAACCAGCATTTTCGACGGAACTTATTTTACCTGGCTGATGCGATATTTCCCTGGGCCATTTTTTCCCATTTTTTCATTTTTCCAAGAAAACTAATCTGTGCCCATTCGCTTACTTATCGCATAAAGCGGCGTCAGAGCATGCGTGGGAAGTGATTTATTCAACGAATCAGCTCTTTCGAGGGAACTTATTTTACCTGGCTGATGCGATATTTCCCTGCGCTATAGCCTTACCATTTTTCTATTTTTCCAAGAAAATTAATCTGTGCCCATTCGCTTACTTATCGCGTAATGCGGCGTCAGAGGATGCATGGGAAGTGATTTATTCGACGAACCAGTCCTTTCGAGGGAACTTATTTTACCTGGCTGATGCGATATTTCCCTGGGCTATAGCCTTACCATTTTTTCATTTTTCCAAGAAAATTAATCTGTGCCCATTCGCTTACTTATCGCATAAAGCGGCGTCAGAGAATGCGGGGGAAGTCATTCATTCGACGAACCAGCATTTTCGACGGAACTTATTTTACCTGGCTGATGCGATATTTCCCTGGGCTATAGCCTTACCATTTTTTCATTTTTCCAAGAAAATTAATCTGTGCCCATTCGCTTACTTATCGCGTAATGCGGCGTCAGAGGATGCATGTGAAGTGATTTATTCGACGAACCAGTCCTTTCGAGGGAACTTATTTTACCTGGCTGATGCGATATTTCCCTGGGCTATAGCCTTACCATTTTTTCATTTTTCCGAGAAAACTAATCTGTGCCCATTCGCTTACTTATCGCATAAAGCGGCGTCAGAGCATGCGTGGGAAGTGATTTATTCAACGAATCAGCTCTTTCGAGGGAACTTATTTTACCTGGCTGATGCGATATTTCCCTGGGCTATAGCCTTACCATTTTTTCATTTTTCCAAGAAAACTAATCTGTGCCCATTCGCTTACTTATCGCATAAGGCGGCGTCAGAGTTTGCGTGGGAAGTGATTTATTCAACGAATCAGCTCTTTCGAGGGAACTTATTTTACCTGGCTGATGCGATATTTCCCTGGGCTATAGCCTTACCATTTTTTCATTTTTCCAAGAAAACTAATCTGTGCCCATTCGCTTACTTATCGCATAAAGCGGCGTCAGAGCATGCGTGGGAAGTGATTTATTCAACGAATCAGCTCTTTCGAGGGAACTTATTTTACCTGGCTGATGCGATATTTCCCTGGGCTATAGCCTTACCATTTTTTTCATTTTTCCAAGAAAACTAATCTGTGCCCATTCGCTTGCTTATCGCATAAAGCGGCGTCAGAGAATGCGGGGGAAGTCATTCATTCGACGAACCAGCATTTTCGACGGAACTTATTTTACCTCGCTGTTGCGATATTTCCCTGGGCTATAGCCTTACCATTTTTTTCATTTTTCCAAGAAAATTAATCTGTGCCCATTCGCTTTCTTATCGCGCAAGGCGGCGTCAGAGGATGCGGGGGAAGTCAATTATTCGACGAACCAGCATTTTCGACGGAACTTATTTTACCTGGCTGATGCGATATTTCCCTGGGCCATTTTTTCCCATTTTTTCATTTTTCCAAGAAAACTAATCTGTGCCCATTCGCTTACTTATCGCATAAAGCGGCGTCAGAGCATGCGTGGGAAGTGATTTATTCAACGAATCAGCTCTTTCGAGGGAACTTATTTTACCTGGCTGATGCGATATTTCCCTGCGCTATAGCCTTACCATTTTTCCATTTTTCCAAGAAAATTAATCTGTGCCCATTCGCTTACTTATCGCGTAATGCGGCGTCAGAGGATGCATGGGAAGTGATTTATTCGACGAACCAGTCCTTTCGAGGGAACTTATTTTACCTGGCTGATGCGATATTTCCCTGGGCTATAGCCTTACCATTTTTTTCATTTTTCCAACAAAATTAATCTGTGCCCATTCGCTTACTTATCGCGTAAAGCGGCGTCAGAGGATGCGTGGGAAGTCATTCATTCGACGAGCCAGCATTTTCGACGGAACTTATTTTACCTGGCTGATGCGATATTTCCCTTACCATTTTTTCATTTTTCCAAGAAAACTAATCTGTGCCCATTCGCTTACTTATCGCATAAAGCGGCGTCAGAGCATGCGTGGGAAGTGATTTATTCAACGAATCAGCTCTTTCGAGGGAACTTATTTTACCTGGCTGATGCGATATTTCCCTGGGCTATAGCCTTACCATTTTTTCATTTTTCCAAGAAAATTAATCTATGCCCATTCGCTTACTTATCGCGTAAAGCGGAGTCAGAGAATGCGGGGGAAGTCATTTATTCGACGAACCAGCCTTTTCGAGGGAACCTATTTTACCTGGCTGATGCGATATTTCCCTGGGCCTTACCATTTTTTTTTATTTTTCCAAGAAAACTAATCTGTGCCCATTCGCTTACTTATCGCATAAAGCGGCGTCAGAGCATGCGTGGGAAGTGATTTATTCAACGAATCAGCTCTTTCGAGGGAACCTTTTTTATCTGGCTGATGGGATAGTTACCTGGGCTGTATATCCTTACCGTTTGTTTCTTTTTTAAATTTTTCTGAGAAAATTAATCTGTGCCCATTCCTCTATTTATCGCGTAAAGCGGTGTCAGCACATGCATGGGGTTGATTTATCCGAAGAACCAGCGCTTTCGAGATAAATTGTTTTTCTATAGAACGTTTTTATGCTTACATCTTATTGCAACTTTCGTCCTGTCCAGTCACTTCTCCCAGAAGTACTTATTCGACGCATAGATCACTCTGCCTGCACGGGCTGAGGCTCACTACAGAGATTAACAAACGGATAAGCGGAGATTGGCGTTCCACAAAAAAAGTTATGGCAAGTCTACAGCCAAATCAGTTGTGCGGAATCCCGCACGGTGGAGGAAGAATATGAAAGCGAGAAGGTATCATACACCCGATTGTACGCACGAAGCTACAATACGAAAAACCATGCGGGTTCCTCAGAAAGAACGCTTCGCTCTTGAGGAGAAATTCGTCTTCATCCGGGACTCGAACCCGCGAGCGACACCTTGACAGGGGCTGTCGCTCCACCAGCTGAGCTAACCATGAGCCTGACAGCCCACCTCGCGAGGACGGAAAGCGCTTCTTCGGCGCATACATCACTCCGCATGTACGGGCTGATGCTTATTTCAAAGATTCCTAAAAGGATATACGCAGACTGGCTTGTGCCACCCGCAAAAAAAAATAAAGATTTAAATGAAGGTAAGCCTATAGCTCGATGCAGTTTTTGTACTGTCCAATCACTTCCTCAAAAGCGCTGGTTCGGCGCATATATCGTTACCCAGGCACGTGTTGATGCTAATTGAAGATGGCTAAACGGTTGTACGCACAACGGATGAGCATTCTTCAGGCACGGCAGCAGGAATGATAAGATCTGCCTCGGAAGTTCTGAAGTTGATCATGTCCCGTGTTATTCCGCGCGGCGCAGCATAGCGTTTTGATAGCATACTTTAGTTCAGTATTCAAGCAGAAGATACCGTTTTCTCGTTCAACGCGATGTGTTGTGAGTTTATTTGCTCACAAGAAATTTTGAAGGAGCAGCAAACAGCGCATGTTCCAGCTTCGGAGCGTTCGACCTGCGCACAGGGCCGCTATAACTTGCCCTTTCCGATGCTCTGCACACACCTAAATTGCATTACAGCTAGGTCAAGTAGTTTCGAAGCCATACATTTACACTTAAACAAGTGGCCTTGCCCAAAAGAAAACCTTCGCTAAATTTTGTGGACGAAGAAACACAAATTGGTCCAATTGGTTGTTACTCACTTCTCATGTTTCAGGAGCGTTTGGGAATTTCTACGGGCGGCGGGTGTCTGGTGCGTTCTCAAGCCCGAGCCCTACCTCGAACACTGTGTACTGCAACTATGAACAAGCACCAGTGATTGGACGCAAATGACCTGATCACATGTATCAGCTATGAAAAGAAAGGTGCGTCCCGGACTCACAAACGGAGCTCTGCTTTGTTTTTATCGCGGGACACACTCACCAAGTAACATTACCGTTTTTAAATGGGGAAGTGAATTCAAGTGAATTATCAATTCTGAGAACATTCTCAGTGCCTTGTATCAGTGCCTTGACACAAGGACGTCATCTCAGAAGCAGCACGTCATCGAGTGTACTCGCCGAAATGCGAGACCGCTGTTGCGATAAAACGAACTTAAGAGGAAGCAATTTAGCTCGGGTGCTCCTATCTGAAGACATGCAAAAAGGAGAATTCGTTTTTCTCGGCAACCACTGCACCAAATTTGACGACGTTTGTTGAATTCAAAAGAAAAACTTCAAATTTAGTGACTGTTGCTCTCGAATTTTCGATTTAGGTCGACCATACTCTATCAAAAAGTGGCAAAAATTTATATGTTTCAGAAAACAAAACTCATGATTACAAAGCTGTAACTCAGCAACGCAAAACAATATCACAATTATGTTAATTGCAACTAATAGTACATCTAAAACGGACAAAATTGATATGTTACACATGAGTCTCAAAAGATTTACTAATACTAAAATACAGCTTTTGCGGAACCCTTGTTCACAACGTAATAAATTCATTTAATATATAAATTGACATATAGAATTTGTCCGCTTTGAATAATCTAATGAATGCCGTTTACAGAACCACAATATCAGTTCTTGATGCAGAGCTATTAATTTGTAAACTTCGTGTTTCTATTTTCTTCAAGTTTTCGAATATTTAAACATCTCTTTTGCAAAATTCAGGCACCAAATCGAAATTCCGCTTCAAGTAGTCACTAGAATTTAGCTTTCTCTCTTAAATGCAACAAATTTCACTACAATTGGTCCAGGGGTTATCTCAGAAAAACATTTTTGCCGACTTTCCCTATGAACTGAATACTCATAACAAAATAATAAATGTTCAAATAACGTTTCTGTTGCGTTTTCGTTCCATCCAAAAATATCGTTTTCTTTAGCTTTTCGGGTTTTGTTTTCGTTCCGTTTCTACACACTGGCGGTAACCATTCATGTTTCCGATGGTAAACAAGCATTCCGGCATGCCGTAGTAAGTGTACTATAAGGTTTCCGGTGAAGTCGAACATTCATAAGTATGCGGAGCCATATCTTTGAGTCAATTTGCGAGAAATGTTCGGTTCGCATTCGAAATATTGAATATTCGCAGGCGAAATACAGTGGCGACACAATCATTCTCGACTTTCTCGACCGACGCTTGTGCTGCCATCTGTCGAAGCAAATGCCACGGCAGAGCGGGGAAGCTCTTCCCCAATGACGCCAGATGGGAGTGTGCTCTCAACGTTCGCTCCTGTAGGGGCACCTATATAAATACATGGGAAATGATAAATTGTGTTTCTCGGCAACCCGTTCACCAAAAATGATGAGGTATGTTTCGTATAAAAGCAGACGCTGAAGTCTAGCGACTGTTGCTTGCGAATTTTCGGTTAAGCAAGTCAATTTTTTAGTAAACATTTGCCAAAAATCGAAAAGTTTGAGAAAACGTGACTCGAGTTTACAAATCTGTAACTTAGCAGTTAAAAATTATATCGCAATTTGGTAAATTGCACCTAAGAGCACATCTAAAGCGGAAAAAATTGATGCATTATACATGGCTCTTAAGATGAAGCTTTTGCTCGGGTCCAACTTTAACGCGGCCTATTCAAATTCATGTAAAGCGCAGAAACGCTTTTGTGAGGTAACCCCTGCACGGATTTTAATGAAAGTTGTTGAATTTGAGAGAGAAAGGTAAATTTTAGTGTCTGTTGGAAGCGGGGCCTCAATTTTGTGAAAAAGATTTCTCAAAAGATAAAAAAAAAATAGAAGCCCGAAGTTTACAAGTTAATAGCTCTGCATCGAGAACAGATATTGCAGTTCTGTAAACGGCATCCATTAGATCATTCAAAGCGGCCAAATTCGACATGTCAATTTATATGTTATGCGAATTCGTTACGTTGTGTACAAGGGTTCTGCAAGAGGTGTATTTCCTTATTACTAAATTTCTTGAGATTCATGCGTAACATATCAATTTTGTCCGCTTAAGATTTTCTATTAGATGCAATTCACATAACTGTGATATCATTTTTCATTGCTGAGTTACAGAGTTGTAAGCTCGGCAGTTCAATTTCCTAATTATTCGAGATTTTCGCCAATGTTTAGAAATGAAATGACGATCGAAATAAAAAATTCGAAAGTAATGGTCACTAGATTTTAAGTTCTTCTATCAAATGCAACAAACCTCGTCAAATTTGGTACAGTGGCTGCCGAGAAAAATGCATTCTCCTTTTACATGTATTTAGACAGGAGCACCCGAGCTAAAACTTCCTCTTGAACATCCATTGTGTGAGTAGAACTTTTGCAAAACGCTTGTAAACAACAAAACAAATTCACGTAAGATATAAATTGACATGTTAAATTTGTCCTCTGTGGAGGTTCTAACAGATGCAGTTTACAGACCTGCGATATCTGTTCTAGGTGCACAGTTATGGGTTTGTAAACTTCGTCCTTCTATATTTTTCCAGCTTGCTTAGTTTTGAAATTTCCTTTTAGGACATTCAGGCCCTAAATCAAAATTCCGCTTCCAACAGTTGCTAGAACTTAACTTTTTCTCTCATATGCCACAAGGTTCTTTAAAATCGGCCAAGTGGTTATCTCAGTAAAGCTTTTCTGCGTTTTACATGTACTTAAATAGGCGGCATCGGAGTTGCACCCGCGAGTTAAAGCTTCTTCCAAGTAGGATCGGTCAGGTCAGCCAAAGTTCTGGCTAATTTCATTGATGAATTCAAAATTGTTTTCAGAAATAGCTTTATACACGTAACTGTTAGGTTTCTGTCAGCTTTCTAGATGAACAAGGGTGATATAGTATACCTTCAGTAATGTCGGAGGTGACCTGGTAACCCTCACCACGCACACCGTATTGCTCTGAACAATATTGATTAGGGGTGTGCGAATATTCGAAACGGTCAAGTAACGAATCGAATAGTGTCCTATCGCATTCGGTATTCTAATCGAATAGTCACTATTCGTAAATGCGATTATTTTTCCAATACTTTTCGAATATATCACAACATCAACTTCATCCAATGGAACATAATATTGCAGCAAAAGTACGTTAAACTTCATCCCCCCCGCGGACATAGTATAGACATAAAACATGAAAAGCAGTGTAATGGAGCAGGCTGCGTCACTTAGGTAGCCGTACTCTGCATTCTTTACAGCGATCATTCGCGCTCTCTGAAGAGTCCTGCGCGTGTGCAGAAGCTACTCATTTGTTCCTAATGTTCCATTTGTGTTTTTAATAAACAACGACTCATAACGTGCTATATAGTCGCAGAAACGTGCTAACTTTAGGAATACTAAGATGTGAACATCGTTTTATATTAATTGTGACAACGGCTGTTGAATATTCGAAAACTATTCGAAAACTATTCGAAAGCTACAGCTTACGCACATAACGGCGCGCGGCCCCGGTGTTATCGCCCTTGCACTTATATGGAACATCACAGCCAAGGTGGCGCCGACGACAAGAATGCGCCTGGAGTGTCCATATAATTGCCATCGCAATAAAACATCTATGCAGTCTGCCAGTGCACTTGGGGTGATCTTTGTTTTCACCACATTGGTACATACAAGAATCTGGTACTCCTTAGGCCTGTTCGTAAGTACTGCAACCGGAGATGACGCGGGCGCGTGTGTATAATTAACTAACGCATACTAGGATCCGGCACAGTGCGCCATATGAGGCAGCAGTTCGCCTTCTCTACTCTTAGTATCATTCACTTCACGACAGTAAGTTTCGCTGAGCACGAGGTCGCAGGATCGAATCCCGGCCACGGCGGCCGCATTTCGATGGGGGCGAAATGCGAAAACACCCGTGTGCTTAGATTTAGGTGCACGTTAAAGAACCCCTGGTGGTCAAAATTTCCGGAGACCTCCACTACGGCGTGCCTCATAATCAGAAAGTGGTTTTGGCACGTAAAACCCCAAATATTATTATTACAGTAAGTTCTTTTTCCTATTTATATGCTTCACCGCAGTACACTACTGTATCGCAGCGAAGCTTATTGAAGCCAATCAGCTCATTACAGAAAGCATATCCTTGCAACTTTTAGTAACCCTGTGCAACTTTTGTAAACGTTTCTGCCAACACTCATTGTGCAGCACTAAATATACCGATACAGAAGAAATACGCTGACCCACGTGCTTTGACAACCGGTTCAAGACAGATTCTTTTTTAATTTTGTTCGTTTTTTGTACGTATGTGTGTGTGTGTGTGTGCGTGGTTTGGCAGATTTGTTGTACAGACTTCCATAAATTATGTCGGACTCCAAGCGCATGAATTGATTGTTTGCATTGAATGCGAAGTATTTGTTCATCTCTTCTTATTTTTGATTGGATATACGGCCCGCTTCTTCACCAGTCCCCCGTTGTGGAGATGAGCCTTAGTATGGAAATCATTATCATCATCAACTCGCGGTGAACATCTCAAATAGGCTGTTTATAGCTACCTATTTCCGCCCTAATCTTGGCCTATCCGCCTTAGTGGGAACGAGCCATGGTAGACGTTAATCATCATCATCATTACAGGTGATTGTTGGCGCGATATGTACCGCCCACTTCCTGGCCAATCCTCCATTGTGAGTGTGTGCCACAATGCGTGAATTATCATGATAACACACTGCGATCACTTCGAAGAGCTCAAACTTTGCGAAGGATGAGTTCGGTTTGGTGTGAAGCGTGTACGATACTCAGTCAGAAGCGTCTGCACAACACACACACACACACACACACACACACACACACACACACACACACACACACACACACACACACACACACACACACACACACACACACACGTGCGCGCACACGTGCGCACGTACGCACGCACTAATCCGTGCTCAACTTGAGGTCTAATGAAGAAGCGATGAAGTGCAAGGGCGTTGAAGGTCAGCCGAAAGGAACAGTCCACACAGTATGGGCTCAGTTGGTAACAAAAAGCTTTATACAAAATATAAATCTTACACATACGACACAAAATAATGAAACAACAAAAACTAAAACCTGTGCACATTATTTTATGCACGGGGGGTGATGCAAAATTCAGTAATAAAACATCGGGCAATGCACTTTGCGTCGTGTGCGTGCTTTTCTTTTACAGTTTCCGTGGTTTAAAGCGTAAATGACGACAACAAATTTTGTCGACCCTGGAACGAAAATAAAAGCAGAAGTTACTGCAATAATGACGTCATCAGCGAAGCTCAGGGACTTGGAAGAATCAAGGTTGAAGAAGTATATGCTTGTTCTCGGCCACAGAGTCCTCGTTCTCTCGCACGCATTCAGATAACTTAGTTTCTCAACTCATATACGGTATATTGTTTCCAATGGTAATCACGGTGTGAACATCAGCACAAAACAATGCTCGTTCGAGAATTCCTAACAGCCCACAATTGGTGACACAATTTACGAAAGCGGTAGCACGTCAACATCTTGCGCTTTTTCAGTGTCATGACATGTTTTGAGCGAAGGAATGAGCAAGAGCCAATCAGAACGTTAGTGTCACCGGCGAAACATATAGAAACCAGCAAAAACCACATCCGCATCGTAATTAACTAATAATTACAACTCCATCAACTGGCATTGCAGTACACGGAAGTAACACGAATGTTTCCACTCGTTTTGAACACACCTGAACAAGACTCAATACCACAGGTAACCACCGCAAGTGGCGCACGGCGATCGCATGAAGCCAGTAATCAGTGCAGGCAACTGCAGGCGCATCAAAAAAAGAAAAAAGCGACAGGCATGTAAAATCTCTAAGAAACGCCGCCAGGAAGAGTCGGCGCTAGAGCCCGAACCTCTCACGAAAAACATTTGGGACGTTGGACACAAATCGCTGTGGTGAAAAGCTGCCTTCAGGTTCAATAAAACACGGGAACTTTAGTGTGGACGTGTGTTGAAAGTAGTTACTTCTTTCAGCAAGTTTACGCTGCGACAACACGCCCGCGTCACATGGACGCCGCGGATTGTCAGAATCAGTTAGATTTGTCCACTGGTTAAGCTGCTCACGTCTGGTTTGCGAATTTCGTGACCGCAAAGCAGCAGGGCGCCAAACAGTCAGTTAACCAGTAAATAGCACACTTATTCGTTTTGAGGAGCATCAGACGTTCACTTCAGTGAACTGCACCTAAACAGAGGCTTGCACTAAAACGTCGCACTTCTTGGTAAGCAGTAATTAGCAGCAAAATCAAGAGCAAGAGCTTTTTTTTTGTCATATTTACCTCCAGCGCACATACACAAACACAAAAGTAAACTGTTTTGCTGAAGTTCTTTTCTTTGGCACATTTCTCACCGTTATCATAGTTAGATTATACCCCATACGAGACTAAACGTTCGCTGACTGTCTGAATGCAAAGTTTGGCTGCTTGCACAAACATTTGAAATCTGTATAAAGTTTTGGAAACGAAGTAAAAGAAAACATCACAGTGTATTTTCTCTTTGGCACCGAACCACTACTATTTGGCACGTTTCGTCGGCAGGCACCGACGTACTCAGGTTCACGTAATACTGCACTTCGAATATCTGCTCTGGGAGATGAGCCAGAATTCGCAGACATTCTCCCTATGCACATGCGTCAGTTACATAAACACAGACAAGCGAGCAAACAAGCGAGAAGAACGAGATAGGGAGAAAAAAAAAAGAAATACACACACACACACACTGCAGGTTTTCACGTGCTACTCATCCGTCAACACTTGAAAATACCTCGGCACATCATTACGTTAAAAAAAAAAACTAAAGCAACATGTTCAGGAGCTCTTGAGGTGTATACTAAACTGAAACGAACGGGATGACGCTACAGATCATCATAGAGCATCACCATCGCGACAATTTTCCCTGAAAATTTCGTTGTGTGCTACTCTGTCAACAGACTTTTTACCTTGACCTGGCTGACGGACGCGTGATTGACAAAAAAAAAAATGCAGAGAAACAGAAAGTAAGATACGATAATCAGCTATATTACAGAGTGACTAGGTACACTCATCAATCAGGCTACAATTCTGTACGCCCAATGCTACAATAATCTGATTAATGCAGGAACAGAAAAACAAATTTCAGCGCTACTCATAAAGACAGTAAGATCGACAGAGAGGTACCAATAGGAATAATAACTCGCGTAATATGAGGATGATATTTCCAGCCTGCAAATTTCCCTAAGAAACAAGCTTCTACGAATGCACATTTTTCTAATGATTAGTTAAATCAGCTGTTTGCGAAAGAAGGGCACACTTGCTGCATTCAATTGCCACTTCGCCGGACCATTCTAAATACAGGAGAAATTTAGACTCAATAGACGGCACGATTTTTTTATTCATGAGTCAATGACAGCCAGGCAGGCACGTTTATATAGCTCTGGCTTTGGAGAAACCTAATCGGTCGGCGCGACCGTGGTTGTTCCATTAAAGAATATCCGGTAGCATTGATTTCGTTGGAATAATTGCATTCCCGCGGAAAACAGCGGTTCCAAAAAAAGCGGACTAGAAACACGCTCGACAAAGCGAGGCGGGGGTCATGTCAAGGGAGCGACCTCATAAGGAAGCCGCGAAATGCTGCGTTTCGATGAGTATCGCAATTCACCCTGTCCTTTATTGACTAAGATGTCGAGGCCGAGGGAGTGCTGCGGCCGATGGTGTGTATACCTCGATACCTTAAATGGCATATATATTGCACAAAAGATTCCCACCTCCACATAGGATGGGGCGTAACGTAAAGGAACGAACAAAATGATGTAGACAGAGCGCAAAGAAAATGCACAGCCAGCTGTTAGGATGCAAGAGATTAAATATGACTAATGAAGCCCGTAAAACACGCGATTAAAAAAAAGATGTGCCAGAGCGCGACCACCCCTGCGACGGCTACCTGTGATTCGAAAGCCTTCTCCAGACATATACCGCATATACCAACACTGACCACGCCACTTTCGTTTTCTTTATTCCTATTTATCCCGTGGTTCATAGTTAACGCGAGTAGGAGGAAGTGCAGCGCGGAATCAAGCCACGACACAAAAGTGAAGTCAATGAACGAAATCGAGTTAAGGAATATGAGGCTGGCACCCCCGAACCGATACCTTTCGGCGCAACGGTTCAGAAGAGTCGCCTCCGATGTGCGACAGTCCCGAAAGGTTCGTGAAAGCGCTGGCAGATGAAATAGGCGACGCGTGCGTCCAGAATGAGAACGCGAGAACAATACAGCATACGCCCTCGCAATGTACGCTATACACGGAACGAAAAGAAACGAAAACGACTAAGTGTTAACTGACATATAAAACAATACTGGTGAAAACAAAGCTCGGCGCAACGACAACCTGCATTGCGGCGTGTCGTTCGCGCGTGTGTCTATATACAGGGGGCAGCCGCAGTCATCGACGCCATGTCGAAAGACCAAGCCTTCTTTGGTATGCACTCGCTGTATGAGACTTGAGGAAAAAGAAAATTAATAATAAAAAAAGTACGGGAAACTCGTACAATGTCATTTACAAAATGCGCGTTGCGATGTGCTCGGGCAGAGAGGCACAGCCCGTGTCGTCAGAGCAACCTTTCACTCGTGACCGCGACCGATACCA
Organism: Dermacentor albipictus; assembly: GCF_038994185.2. Taxonomy (NCBI): domain Eukaryota; kingdom Metazoa; phylum Arthropoda; class Arachnida; order Ixodida; family Ixodidae; genus Dermacentor; species Dermacentor albipictus. Next base: position 141,154,490 of record NC_091824.1, read on the forward strand.
TACGACGTGTACCTGTATACGCCTATTGCGTTATCGGCGCCCCAACAAGTTCGAAAGCGAGTACAAATTTCGAGAATACAGTCGCCAATTGGGGACATACCAAATAAATTGAAATAAGTAAAAAAAATTCAGCCGCGACTAGACTAGGATCAACGATTCTCCTTGCAAATTTCAATATTGCATTAAGGACGAACGAACTCAAGCCAATCTAATTCAATAGCTTTCGGTGTTCCAAAGAGTGCCGCGGAACCCCATCCCCACGTCCCCGTATAAAGAGCTCCGGTCGCGCGTTCCACGGCCCGCAAACATTTGACAGAGACTGTACGTGCGTCGTTCGATCTCATCTGTACTCTCCAACGGTTGTTCGCACGAGACGCGCTGCTCGTTTGTGGAAGTGCGCGAGCCGACGGAGGACGGCAACAACTGTACAGGAAAGAGCGTCAGGTTTCCAGGACCGTGAACGATGGGCAACTGACGTCATTATCTGACGCCCACGCTGCGGTATTGACGAGGACTCTCAATGACCACTAACTGATGTTAAGAAACCGAATTGTGGCACCGTTTGCTCAATAATACTGAATAAAGCTTGGCTTCTGCGAACAAACGTTTGAGAAGCAGACGAGAGAGAACGTGCCTTTATGCCGCGAGACACTGCACAACGCTTGCCTAAATGCAAATGAGAAAAAAAAATAAAAGGAAGGGAGCGTAATAGGTTCTGCTCCCTCAAACTGGCACATGCCTCGTGTTGTTTGTATTTATATATAATATATATATTCATATAATATTTATATATTTATATCTTCAAATAAGCCTGCGAAGGATAAGCAGTGAGATTGCATTTCTGACGCGGTCTTGCGCATCTCTCTCTCTCTCTCGTCGCATCGTATCGACTTCGCCCCACTTCTGTACATGTTCCTCTAGAGTATGTTCAACTGCGACAACTGCGACGGCGCGATGTTGCTGCACATGAAACGAATGCTTCGAAACGAAATGCCAAATACGCGAGAAATGAATGACGCATAATGGAATCTTCTATGTACACGAGTTGATTGCATACCACTAAATGCCAGTTTGCCTCTCTTTTTTTCTTTCGTGCTGCTTGCGACTGTAGCTCTTCGGAGGACAAGGGGCAAAACAAAAAAAAATGGAGTAAGCTCTTCGCGACTCTGTATGCGAGCGTCAAGAACGTTATAACAAACCGTTACCGCTCTATACAGATGCCGCCATTACCAGATACCAAATGCGCATGTGCGGAACGGTACAGCTACAGCTATACAGAGCGCTCAACAGGCAGGAACAATGGCAGTAAGGTTATGCAGAGCAGTAGCGGTTTGCTACGTCGTTCTAGAACAGGGAAGTGGCGCATGCGGAAAGTAAGGAAAACGACTTGATCTCCTGGGTTCTTTGGCTTTCGAGAAAATTGCACGTCAATCCCGATGAAAACGACTAGCCGTGCATCAGTTGACTAGTGCCCAGCAGAATAAGTGGTAGCGGTGCTGAACAGTGTTCGTTTGATGTGGAAAGCGTGACAATCGTCAGATTACGTTGTTGAAATGCATTCGGCTGGCAAAAAGTAAAAACACAAAATATCGTAGCACCTTCTTGCAGCAGGCAAAGTAAAAAAAAAACTTAATGAAGCACGTTTGAGGACCTGGACAAGTAATGATTTAAAATGTTACGAAGAATTACAATGCAGTAAGTAGAGCGGGAGACCAGAAACGTGCGACTAACGAGTTTTGTTGTCTATACTGACAGCTGCACTCGGCAAACGCCTTGCACTGAAACTTCTAGGAGGTTCACTACAATGTTGCTTGTTGAAAAGAAAAGAGCTCAACGTTCACACCTTTCTCGGAACGCGCATGCAACCTGCCCATTCTGAAAAGAAGTAAAAGTCGGCCACGCAATTGTGACTTCATCGTGCATCATCCCAACCGTGCTTTAAGAAAAAAATTATTTTAAAAAAACCAGGTACAATGTCGCAGTTGTAACCTGCGTCTCGAGAATTTGAACACACGGAACCAGCAACGAAGACGACAATGAAGAAAGAAGAGGAGGCGGAAAAATAATGCGAGTAGCTCAGCACTCACGGATGATTAGGACTTTCCTACGCGACTCCGTAGGCGCTATAGTGGCTTCTTGAATTGAGAATATTTCAGGAACGAAACAACACCGACGAACGTCTCGCACAAGCCTCCAGTCGAGGCACAAACGAGCGGTCGTCGAATAAAGCAGCCGAGACGACTAAAGCGCGGTAAACAGCGAACAGTCACTCGCGCACACACAAGCGCGCACAAGCACATTATTATGCTCATACAAGCGCCGAAGGGTACACTTTAAAGAACGCTTGCGAACAGCATGTATACAACACTATGGCACAGCGTAAAAACAGCTCTTTCTGTGTTAGATGTGTCAGCGGAGAGGAAAGATAGCGATGTACACGGAAAGAGGAAACCGATAAAGAACAAAAAAAAAAAGGGGAGAGCGAGTTCCAACAACGTTCGTTTAGGCAAAACACGCCCTCAGTCAATCAGTCATGCCCACTCTTAAGATTACACTTTTGATCCCGTGAAGCTGCTGCAAGTCGTAGGCGGAAACGAAGTGAGCCTCGCTTGTCTCTTGTTCGTGGAAGGATGGAGGAACGAGGTGTCGAGAACGTGAACCCGCGGCTGCCTCGGAGAGTTACCGATAGCCTGGAGACTAGCAGGGGTCGGGGCGACCGGAACGGAGCACTCATACTGCCAGTTGCTCTCTATAAAGTTTGCGATCACACACGCGTTCCATTCGCACAACAACACACGCACGCATCCGATGTCCTCAAGATCCGCTTCCGGCGCTGGTTCAACCACTGTCTCGATAGCTGTAGATGTCAAGGAACAGTGCACCGGTGCTTCGCGCAGGCGTCGACCCTTGCCAAAGGAATCGCGCCGCCGGAAGCAAGCTTGTCAGGGAGCGCAGCGGATCGTCCGGTGTCTCCCTCCCTGGGCACGAGCACGGCTTCAAACGCCGGCCAATCGCGCGGTCCACCACGAAGCATGGCATCGCTAGTTCAGGCCTGAACATCCGGGGCGGCAGATGGGAAGAAAGCCCGTCCCACAGCTTAGGCTACAGGAACACCGTCGAACGAAGCTGACGCGAAACCTTGAACCCACGAAGAACTCTGTCGACGGAGCAGCGGCTGCCCTTTTCCGCACTCTCGCTGAGCCCAGCTCACCCGCTCCTTGGAATGCGTTGACAAGTGCGCCGATTTATTTTATCTTTTCGCCGGAGTGTGGACTGCCTGTCAGGCCGGCTGCTTGCGCCCACGGCGGGTTTTGAATATGCCGTCCGCCACTGCACTGAATCAAAGTGCAGTGGGAAAGGCGCGTGGCTTCTCAGGGTCAAGCAGCTGGCTCTGTTGTCCCGCGCAGACCGGCGCTCTCCCCACGGGTTCGGAGGGTCGCGCCGGACAGGCGGGGCAGTCCTCCGCTGGAGGGCGAAGGGTGGATGCGGCGCTTGCCCTACTTGCCGTTCTCTCGGTAGGGCTTGCAGTAGCTGAAGCGATGGTTCATGTGCTGGCTGTAGGAGCCCGAGTGGGAAAAGCGCTTGAGGCACTTCTGGCACTGGAAAGGCTTCTCGCCGCTGTGCAGCCGCTTGTGTTCCGTCAAGTGGTGCTTGTGTTTGAAGGCCTTCTCGCAGACGTCGCACTTGTGTGGTCGCTGGCCTGCAAAGTGACAGAAGCTACCATTATGATTTCGTCAGCGAGAAGCGCTATGCGGCCGTGTAAGACCGAAACGATGAGGCAAGCGATTGCATGATTAAGCGTGAAAAGCGGGCGCAAGGGTAGTCACGAACTCTGAAAGTATACCGAAGTGGCGCTGTCCCGATAGCGACAGCAGGCTAGGTCTATAGTAGCGTCGTGCGACCGAGACGAGGTCCTTTATCGTGCGCTGCCATCCTGGTACGCGCACTTGTCCCCTTGACTATATACACTGCTGGGATTAGACGTCTCACACTGCTAATCCAGTGCATGTAACTAAACATTGGCGTACTAACGCACCGCGTCAAAGCCCCGCAAGAACTATAGCATAGCAATTCGAGCAGCAGCAAGTGCCGAAATGCAGCTGGTAATCTAAGCAGAAGATAAGACTCGTATAAAGGAGCGCAAGAAGTACGGGGACTGAAGAATCAGTCTATTCAAAATAACAAGGTGAGGCGAGCAGACAACGCGATACGTATAGGTCTATGTACAGAGCCGTGCGCAGTGTATGCGCAGGCTTTATTATTAGAGTTGTGTGTCTCTGCATGATAAACCATTATTACGCAGAATTATATCGCCAGACTTTCACGCTAGAAGGTTTCATATTCTTGATCATCATTCTTCAACATATTCAAGTTTGTGCTGATTCCTTGCTGTTTACCTACTTCTCGATTCCGAAAAAAGTTTCGCCTTGCCACTAACAAACACGACAAGGCACCTATCCACTACCTGTTTACCCCGCAAGAACGAAAAGGAAGAAAAAAAAATAATGAATGCTCAGCACGAACTGCGTCTTAGATCTTCTACTTCTCCGCACGGAGTAATGAATACTGCCTTGCATCTTCAAAGTTAACAGTCGCAGTTTCACATAGACAGCGGCAGTGATGACTGCGATAAACCCTTTAAAAAACTGATGCTAACATGAAGGGAAGAACTTCACCGAAGAAAACTTAAGCGATAGATTACGCTATAACATGAACGTTCATCCCTGCATGCAATAGCGGACAGCAGATCACTGACCTGAGTGTTCATATTTGTGCCTGGCAAGCGAGCTCTGCTTGCTGAACATCTTGTCACACTGGTCGCAGGAGAACATGCCTTCCTCCGAGGCGCTGTCGCCCTTGGCCGAAGGCTTGCGCTTCTTGGAGCCCGGGTGGCGTGGGTCTTCGTCATTCGAAGGGTAGTCATCGTCCGCCAAGCACTCCGCATCGCCCTGCCAATGATAGAAAAGGACCGCGCTCTTAGTAGTCGCTTTATAGCATACATTGTCAACCAAGTCATGATGGACTATCAATTGGCTACGCGTCAGTGACGGCTATATATAGCTTTTACGAAAGCTCTAAAAATGCCCCAGTTATCCCGTTCCACCTAACAGCCCTTCATGTCGAACGTTAATTGTCACGCTATCATTATCACCGTTTGTCATCTTAAACATCTTCCATTAACGTCACTATTTTGAAAGCAATACGCCAGCACAGACCAGAAGTAAAATGCAAGCGTTTCCCAACTGTCCTTGTCCGCAAGTATATGACGTGCATATTTCGATTACAGTTGCAGCTTCAAACCAGAGCGGCTTAAAAATGCCACTAAAAGAAACAAGCGGAACAGTAACACATATAGGACCAGACGGCACGGCTCACTCGATTAGGAAGCTAATTTAGTCTCCCATCTCATATGCACTCAGCATATCAGCAAAATTCTTGCAAGAATTACGGGGCACACTGCAGAAAGAGAAGGATCGTGGTCGGATGGAACAATAAAGCCATCACAAGTGCTCCCGTAGAAGGGTGTGAACCAGGGAGTAAATCATTCGGCGTACGACGTTTTAAGCGTTATGAAAACTGGAAACAAGTCTGCGGAGCAAACTGCAAACGCTCACCTGTCTGAAGTTCTTCTTCCGGTAGCACTTGGGGCTGCCGGGTTCTCTGCTGCCGTGGTCATCCCCGTCGGCGTAGTACATGGGCGACGACAGCATCTTGCTATCCCTGATGCCGGATGCGCCGTGTGAGGGAGGGCTGTTGGTAGCCTCGCGGCTGTCCGATGACGTCGACGAGCGCATCAGGTCTGCGCTCGCAGGCGGCGAGAGCGCCGCGTGCGGAGAGGCCAGCAGGAGCCCCATGACGGAACTGGGTTCCTGTGGTGCCGATGGGTAGCCGGGATGCCTCTCCCGCAAGGAGAAGTCGCGGAACCGCTGCAAGTCGGCCTGCATTTCGAAATCGAGGCCCTTGAGAGCCGACAGGGCGAGAATCCGGTTCGCGGAGGAGGACAGAAGCGGGCCTGACGGGTGAAGCATGGCAGCTTTGAAATCTTCGGACGCCGTGTAGGGCCCCAGGGGACCGCGAAGCGACGACGGCGACGACCTACGCCGTTGCGAGATGTCACCGTTAAAGAACACCGCGTCGCTCTCCCTGGGCGTAGATGTCCGCGGAGACCTCTGGCTCAGGTTCAGAACTTCGCAGTCGCTTTCCGGTTCAGTGTGTCCACTGCTCAGAGCGCCGTTACTCCAAGGGGTATTCGAACCGGAGCCGCCGCCAAATGACTTGACCGATAGGTCCAACGGCTGTTCGGATTCCGCCAGGGCTGGATCCGATGGCTGCCCGTCCGGTAATGACGCACCGCCATTAAGCGCTACGCCGAGAGACGTGTATGCAACCGGTAACAGGGAGCCGGCGATGTCTCCGGGCTTGGACGCGGGAGACGAACAAAATGGCGGCGACGACAGCTGGCGAGACGGCGCCGAAGACGACCGGGCCACCGCGCTCTGAAACCAGGCACGCACGGTCCTCGTGCTCGAGTCAATCTCGCGCGCGAGGCTGGAAAGCTGGTCGCGATTCGGCGAAGGGTTAATCACGAAGGCGGCCTGCAGAAGCATCTCTCCTCGTGCCGATATAGTGTCCGGTCGGGGTCGCCTGCCGCTACCATCCTCGCCACTGTCGTCGTCGTCGGTCATGTCGCTACCACCGGTCGATTCACGACCCGACTCGACCCTAGCCGCCAGCGACAGAAGGGGATGAGGAGCGCCTTTGAGATCGGAGTAAAGGTTCCGGTTCACGTCGCGGCTAGCGGAGCAAGAGTATTGTTCGTGGTGGCACAGTGCCAGCGGATTGTCAAATGTGGCAGCCTTGCAGTGGACGCACGAGTACTCGTGCCTCGACGGGGGATCGTCGCGGCTGGCCTGGAGAGGAAGAGGGCCGGCGCCCAGTAGGCCGGGGAGGAGACCGTTCTTCTTGGGCGGCGGCGGTGGTGAAGACCCGTTGCTGCGTTTGGCAGCCGCGGCGTCCATAAATTCGATGAACTTCTTGACGGCGTCAGCATGCGGCGCAAGCTTGACGTCGCCGTTGTTGGCGGGCGTCGAGGCCTTCTCCATGGCGGCGCTGCTGGCCTGCAGCATTTGCGCCATTTCGGTGAACGAGGGCGGCAGAGCGGGCAGGTGGTATTGGGGCGGAATCGCCGAGAACTGGCTGGCCAGCAGGTGCTGAAGGCTGAGCGGAGACGCGTATGGCAGGAACGGTGGTGGCACACCCGGTTGGCTCGCAGAGGATGGCGAGCGGGCAGTGTAGTCCCCAGGGAACGGGAAGCGGTCTTGGAGGTAGGCGTTCGCCAGGGGAGACACGGACACTTCGCCGCCGGCGCCGAACTTTGGAATGATGGGCCGGTAGGTGTTGCTCTGGGCGCCGCCAGTGGCACCGCTAGCAGCACGTTGCCGCGCCGCCTTGGTGTCCATCTTGCGCACCTGCAGAGAGAATCGACAGTACTTTGTATTACCGCGTAGTATTTAAACGCCTGCTGTGAAGAGAACGGCGCGCATATTTCGAAGTACGAAGCGATATCAAGGCAGAGTAAGGAATAAGGTATACAACTAAAATAGAAACGATCCTCTGTTTGGCCTACTGTCACCATACCTATAGTCGGATACAACTTTAGAAAAAAGGGGAGGCCCCGCCCAGATGACCGAAGCGGCGAAGTCACTGGCCGTCCGGCGCATGACGTCGGTCCAGAGTGCGCGCCCATTGGTGGATCCGCCTCGGAGGAGTAAACGCCCCCTTTTTTCTAAAGTTGTATCCGACTTAAATGTATATAGATGTTTCGTTGTTTGGAAATCGTCCTGCTTTCCTAGCGCATTGAAGAAAGAAAGGGGCAAATAGTACCGATGGAAAGAGAACGAGCTATTTACCGTCGCCATACAAGGATCAGGGAAGGCACTCAGAATGCGACTCTCACATAAATACGCCTTCGTCGCCGTTACTCATACAATCACTGTTAGGCAAGCCAGTCTGGCGCGCACATAGGCAGTCGAATAGCCAGCGCAGATTTATCATAATAACGGTCAGGTAAGTATAACGGTAGGTATCATAACATAAGGTAAGTATCATAATAACGGTCAGGTAAGGTATATATCAACATAGCAGTGCAGACAAACTCGTGACAACAAAAAAAAAATACATCAGCATATATTATTCTCATTTACTCAACGCCACGAATCCAAATCACTCGACTCAAAGGTGCGCTCAACCAGCTCCCGTTAGCGTAGTTACTCGTCGCATGTACACGTTACAATTGCGTGACTCCATAGGCGCACGTTAAACGCGAGATTCTAACAGCGCACAACGCGAAGAAGCCAACGTTACCCTTCGCAGCAATCCCTCTAAACGACGCCGCCGCCGTCCAGTGGCGCATATTCAGCAGGTAGGCGGAATAACCGGACGTACACATTATTCCCGACTGGGCCGGATGCGGAGACTCAAGATGCCGCGGCCGTCCTGGGCCCCGTCCACCACGTAAACAGGTTTGAAAAGAAAGCACACCCGCCAAAGGGCAACCGAGCGTGGACTCAAAGGAAACTGCACGGGTCAAAGAAAAGGATGTACGGAAAAGGAAGGAAGAAAAGAAATCTACAAATAAAGGACAGCGGTGCGAGCAAACAGCGAGACATCTGAAGTGTCGTGAAGGATAGGCTGAAACCTCCTCGGAAGGAGGGGCGTCAAGGCGAGGCAGCGAGCGCACGTGCGCCAAGCGCCTTCTCTACACCCCCACAAATCCCCTCCCCTGTCCCGCGATCTGCCTGTCCCACTGCCCCGCGCGGAGAAGACGGTGGGAACCTGGCGGCACCGCGTGCACCTATCTCGAGCAAGAAGCACCGTCCCCCTGCGGCCGCGAAGAGCGGACACAAACGTCGGTTCTCAACAAAAACAAGCACCGAGCGCGGCAGGCAGCAACAAAAGACGGCGGCGGCGGCAGGGGAGCCGACACGGCAGGCTGCGAAAAGGAATTCGCTCTACTCCCAGTTTTCCTTCGTTCCCGCATTTTTCTTTCCATGATTTTTTTTTTCTCGTGATGCGGAAACACGAAGGGTACCACATTTTCCGGTTTGTTTCGACAAGGAGCTGCAACAATGGTGCTCTTTAGGCTGCAAGCGTATATGCGCCGACGAAATTGAATAAGCTGAAACTGACTAAAGTCATCAAGGAGCGGTGACAGACGCGGACATACTGTATGGGCGAGCAAAACGAAACGATCCCCTGTTGGGCACACTGTCACGATGGCACCGCACGTCACTGAAGCCGCAGCGACACGCCCCGGCTTTCCAGTTACGCCGAAATTCGGACTCGCGCACCTGCGAGGTCAAGCTCCGCCGAATACGTCGTGCTGAATGATTATGGCTGTATAATCTACTGCGGCTGTCTACGAGTCTAAAAAGTAACACATATCTTCAACCGAAACACAACAGCACAAGGAGTGCTTATTGTTTGCTGCCCTTCACGGTTAACTTCGTCACGACAGTGTTCAGACACTACCAACGTGCACAGCCATGGCCACCACTAGAGATTGTGCGGGGCTAGTGAGCACTCCATATATGAGGCACTCAACAGCCAAGCGAAACAGATTACTAGATGCTCGTAACTAATTGAAGTCGTAGGATTGACAGGGACAAGAAAGACGACAGGATAGCGCACGTCCTGTCATCTTTCTTGTTCACGTCAATCCAGCGATATGACTTCAATTGATGCAACGAACCAACTACTCCAAAAATCTGCACTCCTAGCTCGTAACTACTTTCACTCTATTAGAATAGCGTCTTCAATAAATATTCGAGCGGGGGGTGTTTCTGTTGTGACCGCAAACACACCCTGCTTATTCAGCACTGCTATAACAATCACAGTTCATAGCCTTGCTTCGTTAGTGCTTTGTTGGTTCGTCATAGATTTGTTCTGATATTGTTTTGTAATTTCATTACATTTCTTTTTGTTGTTGCCTTTCTTAGGTGAGAGTTTCAGATAGACGGCTCTTTCAGTGGCCAAACTTTTCATACCTCACGGCTAATAAAGAAAGGTCGCTGTGCAGAGGACGCTGCCGGTGATGCACGCATCCGTGTGCTCTGCGCTCTCGTTGGTAGTGTGGAAAGCAGCGGAGAGTCAGTGGCAATGAGGCGGAAATCGCGGCACATTGCGGTTTCTCTCACAGTCAGCCTGTGTATACGCTTCGACTACAGCTGACCTGCGTCCCACCTCCTCGTCGACCTTAGTGCCCCGCGAGAGCAGCATGCCCGCAGGGAAGGGAGAGGGGGAACTCAGGGAGGGGGCTACGACGAGCTGCATCATCAGGGGGTGCAGATTCCTTCGTTTACGAGCGCCTACCTCCTCCTACGGCGATGACTGTGGCCAAGATGGCCCGACTCGGAAGCTGTCCCTTCGGAGACAAGGCGGCCTGCTGAGTGTTTCCTCCGGGCAGCACCTGCTGGCATGCGGAGATTGTGAGCGCCGTTCTCCTTACTTCCCTTTCCATTCTTCTCGCTTCTCCGAAAGAGGGCGCGTCTGTGCCCCGTTGTATAAACCCTGGTGTAGCTCGCTGCGGCGAAGCGAACAGTCGCGTTTAGTTTAGACTATAACGAGATCCTGGAATGGCAAGAAACGTGTTGTGAAATCTGAATGCGTGGGTGGTTTCCGGTCTAAATGCGACGAGTACGAAGGGCAGATGTTCTACCTCTGTGACGTCATAAAAAGAAAGAAGGCAAACAAAGCTCGATTAGGCTATGCCGGTATTTGTTTTCTCGTTCGCCTCCATAAAATAGAGCTAATACATAAACTCCGGCACTGTACAAAGGTGAGGCCTTGTCTTTGCACTGAGTCACCGACCAACTCGACGAGAGAAGAGTATAGGGGCGAACAGATGACTGCCGACCCCGCGATGCAACGTTAGCTGAAAGCGTTACTGCGAGAAATTTGAATATTGTGGACCCGCAAACAACATCATTGCCCTTTACCGCTCACGCAATGCATTCACGTCACCTATATGTTTTCATCAGATGTTTGCGAAAATGTGTTCAATCTCGATGAACTAACAGCCAAATTGTTATTACGGGAAAGTATATAGTGGCACGGGGAACACCACGCAATCTACGCCCGCTGTTGACATCGAAACCTCGTTAAAAACAGCCCTTTTGTCTTGCGTTGGCGTTTCCCCGCACACAGAAGGAAACACCTACGTACGCATTGTTGCATTTTCCACTGCAGCCTTTACTGCTTACTTCCTTTCCGAACGACGGCGTTTGCCGTAAGAGAAAGCTTACCAGGTTGTCGAAGAACCAACTGGAAATTATTACGACGAAGCGACGAGGCGACTTCAAAAAAGCGCACGCGAAACGATCACAGGAAGCCCAGCAAAGCTGGAACATGATGGGCCAAGGAAGTGCCAACCGGCATGTATACCGTGGGCGACGGCCATCTTATCTCTCAGTAACTGGCGGCTCCTAATAGGGGGACCAGCTGGCTTCTGCAGCGCAGGTGTTGTCTCGGTAGCGCTTTTGCTTTCGCCAGCCGGAATTTCAGGTCGGGTCTCCACTTCGACCCCGTCCACATATTTGGCGACATCTCTGAGACCCTCACGAAGAGGTGAACATCCGTGCGCGGAAACCGTTCGCTTCGAGACACGCCGGAGGACGAACGGGCGGGCGACCCTCAAAAGTGAACGCGCCGCATGCAACCCAGGAGGGCTTCGCACTTCGCATCTGGGAGCGCTTAGCGGAGACTTCCGCGGCAAGCCCGTCGCCGCCGTTCCTTTTGTGACCGCGGGTGGCCGTCGTCACAGCCTGCGCCAACAGCGGCAGCTTTCTTGCGGCGCGAAGCGGGACCGACCGCAAGAGACAGAAGGTTCGTTCAGCGAATGCAGGCGGTGGTGAGAAGGCGACACGCTGTCTCCTCGCCGTTCGTCCCGTGCCGCGGCTCGCGGAGGCGAGAGAGCGCGGGGCCCTCGCACCAGGTTTAAACGAGCGCATCGGGGTGGTCCGCTCCGGCCGTGTGCTGCACGCGCCCCTGTGTGTACACGAGCGAGCGCATGTGTTGCCGATGCACATGCACGGGATAAAAGAAAAAAAAAGCGACGTCCGCGGAGGGTATGTGATGCTCAAGCGTATACGAACGCAATCCGGGACGCGTAGATATAGGAGCGGGTGTGATCAGGGGGCCAGCCGGGCACCTCCTTGAGTGGAGTCGCAAATGAAGACGCCACGCGCGCTTCGTGTATCCGAACCGCGGGGTTCGTGTACGGACATACGCAGGTTTGTCTAGAGTGTTCTGTATAGTCGTGCGCCGCGAAACGACAAAAGCGATATTTTTTGCTGTGCTGCTTGATTTGAGAAGCAAATGCTGATGGGTAGAGGCAGCCACACCGACTTGTAGCGTCTATTCATAAGCAGAGCGCGAGCCAAAACAGGCGCAAGCGTGCATATGCGGGTTTGGCAGTCAGACAGGTATTAGTAAAATAACGTCCGGAACTTTTTTTTTTAATATACACGACAGTCGTGCCAACGTGAATGGTGTGGTGCTAAACGCGTTGCTATATAGTTCAACCAGCTTCGGCATTGCGAAGAGGTCGTATACTTAGGCACACCAATAAAATGCCATCCCTGACGGTATAGTTCAGTCAAGCAGCATCAAATAAGTACATTTTTTTGCTTAGGTCACACGTTTCGAATGCCAGAATACAGCGCGAAGACGAAACGTGTGCGCCGACGCCGCCTTCTAATTTTTCGTTTAACTCCTTACATGTAATGTGACAGCTTAGATGTGACAATGTCCCCCTGTGATATACACTCTATGTCACAATAATCTGACAGTGAAATGTAGCACACGAGCCGTGCTTTGTCGACCTTGAAATTGTGTTCGACAATGGGCAGGCGACGCTGTAAATCAGCTCGCACGCACTACATGGAGTCACATGTAATTTCATAAACACCGCCTTCATTGGCTAATGCCAGCTGCAGCTTCCACTTGAGTGTCACATATTATTCGGAAAGAGTGCACGCAGTTCATTATCAACAGATAATCACGCGGCATTGGAAGATTTTTTTCAATGTGTCTTTCTTTTTTTCTGTAGAAGAAGGAGCGTGCCCCCAACCAACGAATAATGTCGATAACACAACGCTTCTGCTCTGAACTCCTAGTATCAAACAACTGGACCGATAACCCATACATTGAGATTGGGGCAATGACTGGCGAGCAACGGCGTCTAGCATGCTTTCGTCATGTCACGCTAGCCAACATGAACATATGTCAGGTTGCAGTTCCAGCTCCAGCACGGTGGGTTTACGTTAACCTGTCCATGACGTCGCACAATGACACACTCGAAATCGCGCTTCGACCAACAGCAAGCTAGGAGAACATTTCCTACGCTGAAATGGCAAAAAAAAAGAAGAAAACTTTGTCATCCATGACGCCACATTGACGTCTGGTCACATCCCTGACGTCGGTGTGACGTCCCATCGGTCACCTCCGGTTTCGGCGCGAAATTTAAATAAGAGGTTTGGACTGACGTCACCCAGCGACAATCAATCGCTTGCAACCAAATTAATGAAAACTGCGTTTTGAGAGGATGCTTTACCTATCTTGACTGATTCAGTATTGTTGAATAAGTGTTCATATATGGGGGTGCATGGACAAGCTTCGGATTACCTTGAGGTTGACGATGAGGCACTTCTTGCTCGTCATGTGCGACGAGTACGAGCCCGAGTGCGAGAACCGCTTCAAGCAGTGCTGACACTCGAACGGCTTCTCGCCGCTGTGGATGCGAATGTGCTCCTTGAGATGGTGCTTGAACTTGAACGCCTTGCCGCATGACAGCTCGGGGCACTTGAACTTGCGCACCGCCGCGTTCTCGTCCACGCTCGGCTGGGCGGGTGCCTGGCTTGGCCGCGGCTGCATGGAAACATCGAGAACGCGGCGGATGACCCAAGCGCTAACAAAATATGTCACGACGAAAGTTGCGGATGTAGGTCGGACAGGCTTCGTATACGCAGGCAAGAAACCTCGCCCGCTGCGCACTTGAGTTTGGTGCAAGCAAAACAACTCGAACGAAGGTCGAAATAAACGAGAGAGCTGCATGTTCTGTGTGACACCTCCAAGAGCATTTCATATTAAAGCGAAACACTGCCATGCAAAAAGCAGCGGCGTCCAGTGTTGCTGCTTTGTGGAACGCCAGTAACTATTCTTGGAACAGATTTAATTCGCTTCACGCCGTGCAACGAAGGAACCGCCCAACGCCATAGAGCGGTTTCACAAAGACATGCGCATGCTCCGTGGCGTGTTGTGCTGCGCTGTTTCAGAGTTCTCCAGCTCGTCGGTTTTGCACATGATAGAGATTCAGTACTGATCTATTTACCTGTTTTCAGGTGCGCCGTAACATCGCGCGAGCGGGAAGGTATCCCTGTAAGTGATCGTTCGAGCATATGCGACACCACCTCGTATACCGCAGGTACACTGCTTGCGACCGAAAAGAGCGCCGCGACGTCCTTGAACAAGTGTGTTATACGGGGAGAGGGAAATGACAGGGCACCACAGTTCGCTCTATACAGCGCGGCACGCGCGCGGTCCCTGCCCCAGAAGGATATGGCATTACAAAAGGGGTGAAATCACTTCCTTTCTCCCCCTCCTTCGAAGAGCGCGGGCAATCAGAGCTACCGCGCGCTGTCTGCGTTCAGCCGGCACCGAGGCCCGCAGGAAGTAGCGAGTCAGGCGCGTAAACAGGTCGCCCTCGATAGCGGAGGCAGCGGCAACCGCCCCGACTCGAGCCGCGCGTGCCTGCAGCCCACAATACGATCGCGCAAGCCGCCCCCGCACGCCGCGGACCTCGAAGAAAACTCGGCGAAACAAGGAACTCTTCCCGCGCGTGTCTTCTTCGGTGCTACTCAGAGCAGCTGCCTTTCAAAGGGAGCTATACACACCGAGCGTCTGGCGCAGTCAGTTCTGGCGGCCTTTAACCACTTGTTCGTTTACTTTGACGAGTATAAACAACGTCATTGTCTGCACACGCTTAAATAAAACCGGGTGCATCTCCGCAGTGGCAGCCCGTAATCAGCGTGAACCATATTCATGAGATCGGCTAAATACCGACACTGTGGCATCAGTAATGAAGCCGCGATTGTTGTTGACTGTTTCAAGTGAACGCCATCGGCATCGACCTCTGAGAACCAAGATCCTGATGTGCACATCGTAAACGCGGGCCTTGAAGCCTTCAAACGCTTACGAATGACTCATATTAATTGCCAACATATTTCGAATAAATCTGCTGCTCTCGAAATGTATGACCAAACGAGCAGCAGCCAAGGACGTGTGAAATGCTGCAGCACTTTGCCACAAGCGGTTGCATTTTTTTTTTTCCCAACAATTCGTGTCTGCTGCAGGCGAGCTGGACAACTTACTGGCTAAGGAAAGCAGCCGGCGCCTTGGTGCCGGCTGCAAAAGAAGAGAAAAATAAAGATGAGCGGCGCGTGCTCGAGGTGCAAGCTCGGCACGCGCAGTGTTGTTCCCTCTCGCCGCCTTCACCCTTCTGCTGAAACAAATGTAGGAACGACGGCACGGCTATTGGGCCGCTGTCACGTCCTCCTACAGTGGTGACCTGGTATAGAACGCGCCTTTCATCAAGCGACAGGCTGCCATGGCTAACTGGCCTCGAGCCACAGTTCTGCTTACCTCTACCGCCGTTCCGGTCTAGCTACGTCGGCGCATGGTTAGCGCAGTTTGAGGCGGCTCTGGAGCAGAACATCTGGATCCAAGAGTTCAAATTCCCGGTGCTCCTGGACGTCATGCCGCTTGACCTCCAGCTCCGCCTCAGCGTTCCATCGCCTGGCCCGCGCCCCTATACGACGAGCTACGGCAGTCCATCTTGCACTTATACGGCGCTGCGTACCGCGCTCTTCCAGAGGTTGACCGCACGGTACGCGATTCACTTCTGCCATCGCCCCCACGGCGGGCATCAGGCCGTTCTCTTCCTGTGCCCGTGGGCCATCGTCAGCAGGTTGGCGTTCTTTCCTCGGCTTGTCACGATGAAGACTCGTCGGCCGACAGATGCGTTACCGTGCGATCCCCGGTCACATCGCCTCTATCGCCACCTACGACGGCACGTGGCAGTGGTGAAACCGCCCTCCGAACGCTGGCCCCTATGCCGCACGCCATCGGGTCTGTCTTCAACGACATAGCTTCTACCACTGGGCCCCCGGCAGAACCTCTACCCGATCCGTCCACGCCGTCCGCTGTGACGACATCCGATCCGACGTGCAAGCTCTGCACCGCGCCGACTCCGCTGCCTCCGACCTTATTGCCGGCTGTCGCCACACAGACCACGACCTTCTGCGACGCCCGAGATTGACTGGACCATATCTCCTGCGGTCAGTGCAGTCCTCGACGCTGTTGGCACAGGTCACTCCAGCTAACCACTCTATCCGGGTCTTCACCTGTGCTGCCTCCGCGGACGTTTGCGCCACGTCGCTGTGCGCCTTACGGCCACGTCCCGCTCCCAGCTTTTCCGACGTCGCAGTGCCAGCTGCACTGCATCCCGCGTCGGTCACCACCACCACTGAACCACCGGACACTCTCGCTGGCTTTGACCCTGCCTTGTCCTGCCAGCCCGTGGCTCACTCGCGAGGCATCCCAACGCCAGCTGCGCCGGATCGCGTTCGCCTCCCGAAAGGGTGCACAGCGTCCACCTGCAATGCACGTGTCTTGGCTCGTCCAGCGCTTCGACTCGATTGCTCGTGCGCGCACCTTACACTCCGCGCAACGGTGCGGTCCGTGATACGCCAACGGCAACGGTCGCTGGGGCATCGTCGACGTACCAGTGGCCTCGTGGGCTTCGCCGTTTCTTCGTCCTCGGGACAAATTTGGCGGCCATCATCGCGTCAAGTTGGCGCGTTGATCCCTCGCGTCCGTTCATCGCGTCCTTCACCCGTTAACACTGCGCCGCCTGCCTGAGCTCTGCGGCAGTGACACGATGCCCTTCACGTTGACAAGTTGGACTGGCCACGGACACTTTTAAAACGTGGTTTCACTGGCTCGCCATTTTGACTTTCCCGTCTGTGCGGGGAGGTCCTGTAGCGCCCACCGACGCCGAAACGCGGAGACGCTCACAGCTTGGCCGCAAATTCAGAGAAAAATAAAGATGCGCAGCGCGTGCTCGGGGCGCAAGCTCGGCACGCGCAGCGTTGTTCCGGGAACTTGCTATACGCTATAGTCGCCGCAGCCGCCGCTCCTCTCGCCGCCTTCGTCCTCTGCCGAAATAGATGTATATAAAGGAACGACGGAACGGCTCTCGGGCCGCAGTCACGTCCCCATTCCCTGCGAATACTGAAAGCGCCCGCGTGATGTACATACAGATAAATGATACTGCTTTCCAAGAACGACTAAATATGCGTCGCAATGTGCAGGCCAGATCCAGATGATATGGCGCGAACAAAGCGAAGAACGTTGCGAGCACGCTCTAGCGGTCAATAACGACAGTACTGGTGCAGGCGAATCGACTACGATATTGGGCGACAATGCCTGATCTATTGCTACACATATTATGTAAAGATACAGTATAATCCCCATAATTTCTTTCCGCACAATCACCCTTCTCACCATATATAGTCATTGCGCTAAATATTCTCTAGCTGGTCCTTTGATATGCCATTTTTTTTTCAATCATGGCCATTGTTTAAGGACAAAACAAAAGAAAACTACACGTACTATACTTACATACAACTTATTTTTTTCTAAACCAAGCATGTTTCTCCAGTTTAGGTGCTGATCAATAATCATTGAATGGATCCGATATCGCAAGCCTACTGACTACAAATATCCCTGCAAGACCATGCCGCTCCTGCGTACGTCAAGAAGCTACAGAGTACAGCTTCACTGTATACGGTGTCCTTTGGATTAAATGTGAGATGCCGCAAATCGCTCTTTCGTATCTGCTCTTTTGGAAAAATGTACAACCGGTTGATAAGTGAGTTCCTCTTTCAAACGGGGCGGCGGCGTTTGCCACCACACACTAGCATAGTACATAGGATGCAACTTGCCTTATAACTTCATCTTTACTCCATCTTGAGGCTATGTACCGATTTGTGTTCTGTGTCAGTCTGATTCACTATACTTCCAGACGATTGCTCGTGTTCCCTGAATCCAATTGTAGCCGTCGCACGACTGTTTCTTTATCCAAGGAATTCATGTTATCTGATCACATATGTATGAACTTGTGCACGCATAATCTGACACTCCAGCGCGATATGTGTAATTGTCACCGCAGTATATTTTGCATATTAAATGCAGGTCATCCTCTTCGCTATAAACCCCCTTCCATGACTTCGAGTTCTTATATTATAGACCAGGCCTGTCCTATAGCCTCAAGAAGAAGTGCGTTGCCCTTAGACTTATCGCGAAAGTGAACACTCCAGCAAAACAAAACCGCTTCAAACGCGTCATATATATAGTTGGACAAAGCAGCGCAAGACGGCGCTGCCAGCATGGCAACTACTGAGGAATATAGAGAATATTAGGAACGACTGAGGAGTACGAAAGAAAGTAAATCGGTTGCGAGAGTGTTCAGATATTTGTACAGGAGAAACATTGATTCACACTGGAAGAAAAAGGTATTAGGAAGCTTACCAGCAAGTATGCGACCAGTATAGTAAGCAACATGGAAAAAAAAATCGACAAACGTAAACTCAGAGACACTAATACAATCTCATGGGTGGCGGCAATGGAGAAGAAGCCTGCTATGAGTAACTACCTAAGAGGGAAAAAACGAAATCAGAAAAGAAATAATTGATGATAACTCAAGGGGAAGCTCCTTACTTTTCGAAGCGATCTCAGGATGCCTTAGAACGCGTAGTTATAAAGCGAGGTACACTGAGAAAGAAGAAGCACGTGCTTGCTGCGATAAAGCTAGGAAAACGATGGAACATGTTTTATTAGTATGTGAATATATCTACCCCGCTGTCGGTTTAGGCTCCTCGGGTCTCCTTGAAGCTCTTGGGTTCAAGGATAGCGGGGAGATAGTAAACATGTCCGCACTAGAGATTAGTAAGAGGTGATTGAAGGTTTGTCGGCAGAAAAGTAGGGAGACCACAAACAACGGAAGCGTACAAAAACAAAGTTCCCAGTTGCGGTTCAGAAAGTTAGATGCTTGGAATTTCTTGTATGTGTGTGTTTTCTTGCTTCTTTTTTCCTTTGTTTAGTTTCAGAAAGATAGGTATTATTTGCCAAAATAAGAACAAGAGCCCGCGAAGGCGCAACGCACCACCCCGTCTCAAAGGGGACGCTCATACCATCCATCCATCCATCCACCCTGCCATCCACGGCTCCGATAGACCATGCAGTATGGCCGTAAATCACAAATCTTCCCCCTCTAATGTTTCTGTCGCTCACCTGTGCGCCGGGACCGGTGGCTGCGTGCACGAGGTCGTGCTTCTCCAGGTGCTCCTTCTTGGAGAAGCTCAGGCTGCACTTGGTGCAGGTGAAGGTGGTCGCGCCGACCACGGGCCCGTTGCTAGCGGGGCGCGGTGGTGCCGGCGAGGGCGGCCGCACCTCGTCGGCCGGCTCCTTCTTCACGGGCACCAAGTCCTCCGGCTGTCCTCCGCCTCCGGAGTGCACGCACATGAGGTGGTCCCCGAGCTGCACCACCGCGCTGGGCCCCGTGAAGCTGAGCGCGCAGTGGGAACAGTGCAGGACCATGCTTTCTTCCAGCATGGCGGTGCTGTTGTCCTTGGTGGTGCTAGTGCCGTCGCCGCCAGCGGCGACGGCCACGGGGCTCGCACGGCTCGCCGACTCCTCGTCGGCACGGCCGTTTGAGGCCAACCCTGCGCACAGAGGAGAGAGACGGAATTCTGTATAGACCTTCCTACGGCACCGTAGCATCGCTATGTAGAACGAACAGGTTTTGCCCTTCGCCAGTACAAAGATACCTTCTCGTTAGCACAGCGTAGCCTACACAGGATGCCCTTTCACCAGTACAGAGTGCGCTGTATGGGGTATAATTTCGCAAGTGCAATGTATAGCCAGTACAGGTAGTCGACCAGATATTTACTCTGGTTAAGCTCCCCGTTTTTCCTCTTTCATTTCAGGTTCTCTCCAGCAAGCGCTTTCCATAGTCCACTATGTACCGTGGCGGCACCCAACAAGCTTTCCTTGCCTGACAAGGCAACTAAACCACTTTAGTTCTATGTGAGCCGCCATCTTGGGTAGTACTGCGAGTGTTAATTCTGTTTCTTTCTGGCTTTGGTAAATGTTACCGCAAATACCGTAGCTCGACACCGAGTGCAAACCATGTACATATAGGTGACAGGGTGCACCGAATGAAGACGCGTGTACTTGTTTATCTTTCTCGGCTGACCATTTTTCTGCGGGTGACAATACAATACCACATTCGGAGGTTGCACCGGGACCCTACACAAACCGGAAACAAGCCAGTTGTAATGCGTTTTCTGATTAGTAAACTCCACGATGACATCGTTGCACATTTGTGCACAAAGAAAGCACTAACAAATACGCTAACTCTCCGCTCATTCTACGCTATTTTGAGTTGGCGTCATACGTTAATCTTGCTCTTCAACAAAACTTCTGCCAGCGGACTTCATCACAATGCTCCCGCAAGCGTGCTCGCGCACACATCACGGTTGCCGCTCTGGAGCACCATTCACAGCTTCCAGTTGTAGCTACAAGCGAATAGCATTGAATCGCAGTTCTAATCGTCGTGTTGGCGGTACGTCATCATGGCGGCTGCGACGATGTCAGTGCAAGCTCCTGCCACCCGCGCACTACAGGGCCTTTTAAAGCGGCCAACATCGTGATGCACATTTCATGTACATGACCACTCGAAACGATCTCGCATTCTGAAGACCGTCGCTGCTGGCTCCACCACTGGGCCCTTTAGCATCAGCAACAGAGGTCAAAATGGCGCAGTGCATGTAACGCCTTCTGGCCCGCGAGCACGAAAAATAAAATTAAAAGCGGCAGGCGGTGCTCACATAGATACAGGGTCAAGAACATTACCGCGTCAGGCCGCGCAGTTTCAGGGAAACACATCGCACAGATTGTCGAGGCCGAGCAAGAAACAAAGGAAGCAGCCGCCAGCCAACCGGCGGAACGGGGTGACTCTACGCGCATGCGTTCGCAAGCTATAGCCTGCGAGGAAGGACGGGTATTTCCGCGGCACGGGAAGGTCACGCCGGCACTTCCCGCTAGTCAATCTCACATGCCACCTCTATAGGCGTGTGTGAATCACTGCGTCTGGTGCGTATACAAAAGCTCGACGCGAGAGCCGAAGTCGCAGCGTCGATACGGAGCCGAGATTTGCCCAGACTTGCCTCTCGCTTCCTTCGATCGCTTCTTCGTTATCACACTCGCAGCAGTTGAGACAAGGAAGAGGTCGCTATGCTTATGCGAACCGCATCCGAACGCGACGGTCGCTGACTAAAAGCTTGAACGAAGTGCAAAAAGTCTGAGCTGCCGTGAAATGAGTGTAGACAAAGGAGCAAGGAGAATAGACACCACAAGCGCTTACTCGCAACTAAAAGTTAATTCGAAAACAAAAAGAGAAGAAGACGTATTTAAAGGCAACCAGTATACTGCGCAGACGCCGTAAATTGTGTCCGCGCTAGTGTCTTTACTGTACTTTTAGTTCCGAGTAGCCACTTATGGATGTCTATGCCTCTTCTTCCTTGTGCATCGCGTTGCACCATTATTTCGCTATGAATCTGTATCAACTAGCGCAAATGTCAGGCTCTGTTCTGTTAGTAGGTACAAATTAGGTTTTACAGTTCGGGCAGCTGGCCGGCTCAAGGTGTGTTCAGGTCCCGCAAGGCTCCTCCGAGATCAGCGCAAGCCAACAGTGCGGGATCTTAACGACTAGCTGTACCCTGAACACAACACACGCATTGCTCTAATCACGCTGCGGAACTTCAGCGTTGAAGCTATAGCATGCGGGGTCAATATTAGCCTCGACGTGCCGTATTCCTTCTCCCCACTAAAGCCTCGGGTCATACTGTTCGATTGAAGATCTATTCATGGTGGTCCACTGTTAAAAGTAAAACCCAGTTGTTATTAAAGACAATATAACTCAAACACTTATAAACGAGAAAGGAAAGCGACTGATGTAACATACTGGGCTGACATCTATACAAAGAAAAGTATTTTGCGTGCATGTATGCCACATTTTAGCCCTAATCGGTCGCTAAATACCAATAAAATGTTCCAGTTAAATGTGTACCATACTGTACGTCATATCGATCGGATGAAGTCCTGCCAGCATACACTTGATAGCTTGACTTGTCGAAACTTGTATGAATCCACAAGTCAATGCCAACAGGCAAAACACAAGAAACGTTAAACAGACTATAGCGGAGCAGAAAGCAGACTGCAGAAAATCAGCTTCCTGTGTTCGACTGTATACGCGGGCGACATAGGAGATTCTAACCCTGCCACTTACTATATATACAGCCGCAAAGGCTTTCGTTTTGCGAAAGTAATTAGTATGTAGAAATAACAATGAAGGAAACAATGATGTCGCGTAGTAAGGCCATAAACGAGCACCTCGAATAAATGCATCAGCGCGAAATGACACTTCCAACATTAGAAACGGAAAATCGGGCCTCGTCACAATACCTTGAGCGCGAGTAGGGGAACGAGTGCCAGCGCAAGTCATGGCTTCTTGTACGGTCTGTCCGGGGAGGAAACGCGGCCCGCAAATGCGACCTGTGGATGCACACGGGGCGGACACCCTGTACAAGTCCGGGAGGTGCCTAGCAACTGGCCAGGGTGCGCGGACAGTCTCAACTTTTAACCAGCGCGGCGAATGTTTGTTGACTTACTTCCACCAGCTGCCCTATCGGTAGGCACGTATACCGCTCTGGGAAACGAGCCGATACGAGGTGGGTCAGAACTGAAAACCGGTATCACGGAGAGGTCGCTTATCTCCCCCGCGGTGAGCCTTCTCATTTATCGAGTCCGCGAGCACGTCCTGAAGGCAGAGTTAACATACCGGGCGCCATGGCACAGGCGCGCCAGGATGCGATACGGCGAGACCACAGGGACACGTCTGATATGACGCACCGACGCCCGGGTCCCCGCGTGCAAGGTCGACATTGTCTTAACAGTGCGTAGGGCTCAAAGGCCACTTGAATTCTCAAGAGCCGGTGCCCGGGGACAAAAGGCAATGGTATACAGTGCTAAGGCGGCACGTTGGGCTTGTCGGTATATATCATGATGGAGGTCAAAGGCGTAGCGCACCAGAAACAGGGCAAAATCAGAGCACAGACGACACACACGTCAACGCCAATGTTAGCGCCAAACGTGTGTGTCGTCTGCGTTCTTCTTTTGTCCTGTTTCTGATGCGCTACGCCTTTTGCCTCCATCAGGGTATACAGCAGGACTCCAGCTGGCGAAGCTGACAAGATACGGCGATTGCAAAGCGATATAAAAGCAGCGAAAGCTGCACGACGGCATGATGTGGTTCGTCTAAGCAACGTCAGTGTCTGGCAGAATCACAGCGTGATTCAGGTTTTCGGCGGATATCCGCACAAAGGAATCTGGAAGCGCATCGTGCACTGACCTTGTAGAGCACGTGGCATGTCGATCTTAGAAAAGGCGCAGATAGCGTACGATGGAAATTTTTTTTCAAGTCAAATGGGAATTGATCCGAATCGCCAGGCGTTTGTTACACAAACGACTCGATATGTGTGGTCGATCGGTACGACACGTATATCATCCTGACGTATATAACGACTACAAGGTCGAACAACGCTAAAGAGAGTTCGCTAATTGTATATCCCAAAATATTCTTACAGTAAAATATGTATAGCTTGCTCTCTTTGTGCGGCGCAATAACATATGCGACGCACCGAGAACATATTGCAAAGGTTGTCCTTCGACATGCAGACGACCGGCCCCCGTTTCGTCAGTAAGCCAGGCGACAGAAACAAGCTGTTTTTGAAGTCCTGTCGAAAGTAGCCTTCAAACAAAACAAATAACGAAGATAGCAAAGGCAGGGAGCCACAGAAGCCATCTAGTGCCGTGACTTCCCAGGTTCCTCCTGCTTTCGCGAAAGGGAAACATGCACTAAGGCTTAGAGCAAGCTCAGATAATTAGCCTAATAATGCAGACTTAGTAGTATACGGGAATCAGGAAGCATGCACATTCTGACCTACAAGCGGTTAGGATACGAAATGGGGGCCTCATACAAAACTATTCTCACTAAACCTACCCAAGACACATTGTAGCTCATGGCCGGTACACGACTCCTTTCTTTCTTGTTTTCTTTTTCTTATATTTTTGATAATGCCTACGCGCCTCTTCTGCCCACGTTTCTTCTGTATATCGCAATCTTCTTGGCCCTATTTCCTTAAACTTGGTGTATCACCAAAAGCGAGTGTTCAAATCCCGGAAGATTGCCTGCAACGAAAGGTAGCTGGCACACATTTCTGCCACGCTCTCCTATTTCTGAAGGACACAGTCTCAGTTTTCGTCCTTCTGACTGCGAAGTCGGAGGGGGAAATGAAGAAAGAAAAGACAGGACAGACTCGCGTCCGGTTCGCTGCTTTACGCGGGGGGAAGGGGCTTAAGGGATGAAAAGAAAGAAAAGAGAGGGAAAGAGGAATGCACTATGGCAGTGTGAAGCCGTGCTGTTGTCCGTCACACCTATACGGTCCGTACCACTGAGGACAGTCGATTTCAGCATACCGGAAATCTGGGAGAAAATATTCAGACAGGAATAAGCACATGATGATAAGCGAGCCAAATACGACTCGTACAATTCGAAGGAAAACTGGCTTCAGGCTATCCTCAAAAGAGGTGATTCAACATACAATGAAAAATTAACTGTGGCTTTAATTCACATGCGAAAATAATAAGGAAAAGAGAAATCAAAGTGTATAATAAAACAAAACTTGCCATTGGATGAGAGCCGAGCCGACACCTTGCGCGTTGCGGGTGCGATACTCTATACCAATTCAGCTATACGGTAGCTGCTATCCTGCCATTCACTTGGCTGGGTAATTGTGCACTAGCTATGGCAATAGGAGTGTTAGCCAGCGCCACTCGTGGCGATGGCGACGGATGTGGCATATTCTTCTAACCATAGGCGCCATTTTAGATTTCCTTATTATTTGTATACTACAATTAAAAACTAGAGCTAATTTATTCTGCGCTTTCCTTGGCTTCCCTGCCTGTTGTCTTCAAATGCTCGTGCTTAACGAAAATAGAGCCCCTCGGTTCGCTTTCTTCTCGTTCGCTATGAACACTGATAACTTGGCGGATATAAAAAAATCGTATCAGTATATTTATTACTTCAAAGCCAATTTCCATCCAGGCGTCACAAGTGAATCTAGCTCATTAAAACGGCTATCCATAGGAAAACTATAGTCAGTAAAGAAAGTTTCAATTTTCCAGTACTGTTATTTGTGAAACGAGCGCGACATTTCAGCTTCACTGTCTCGGGTTGCACACAGAGAATTTACCAGTGCCGGTGTGAGAAGCTCTTAATTTCAGGCGAGATTTATCTCGCAGATTTACGAGACATAAGCAGCGCCATAGTGCTGGTGTGCTCCCGCAAAGCGTAGCTCAAAGCGAAGACCTGCTGAAGATTTCAGACGGATTATCAACAACGTACATACAAGAAAAGGAACAGCGAGCATAGGAAATACTGCCGAAAGCGGTCCGGGCAACTGCATGCAAGGCCATCTTGACGATTACTTGTACAAAACGCTGGGCAAGATAGAGAGTCCTTTCTCACAGAAGAGAGAGGAGATAAAAAAAACGAAACGACGTCCTCCTTGAGTTTGCATATACGCGGGTGGATTGGCATGCAGTGTGCACACAAACGAGCAGGCATGCTATTAATGTAGGACATGCCTTACGATAAGAATGAAGTAAGTGAAGCGAAATATCACTATCTCCACGCTGACAAAGTCATGCTTGTCACGCGGCTCTCGGAACTTCCCACAAAGAGCTCGTCATTAAATGTACATGCGTGCGAATGCTCGAACCTTTTGAACAACGTATCGAATAACACCCTATTCAATGCGGCCCTTAAAATTAAATTAAATTATGGGGTTTAACGTGCCAAAACCACTTTCTGATTATGAGGCACGCCGTAGTGGAGGACTCCGGAAATTTCGACCACCTGGGGTTCTCCAACGTGCACCTAAATCTAAGTACACGGGTGTTTTTCGCATTTCGCCCCCATCGAAACGCGGCCGCCGCGGCCAGTATTCGATCCCGCGACCTCGTGCTCAGCAGCCCAACACCATAGCCACTGACCAACCACGGCGGGTAATGCGGCCCTCGAATAGAACAGTGACTGTTCATACATCAGAATAGTATTCGTATGGTTTTCGAATACGTCACAGGCCACTGTGCGCAATGAAACATGGAACTATAGAGCAAAAATACGGCAACCTTTACTATGGGCCAGCTGACCCATGCATAGTGAGCACAACATAGTAGAGTATGGGCTGTGTACTTCACCGAGAAGTCCTTGGTATGCAAAAAAACTGCGCATCCGCTGCTGCCGCCTAATTTGCGCTTCTAATAAAACTAGTTGCGTAATATGCAGTATGGTGACAGACAGAGAGAGATAGAGGGAGAGAGAGAGAAATAGAATAGACGACAGACACTTTCTTACGCTATAGGATGTGAATACTGTTTATTATTAGTGATGAAAAGGGCTGTTCATTATACGAAAAAATATATTCGAATAGATTCGTTTCTGACACTGCTCGATTCGTATTCGTCTCGGTCTCAAAATATGCTATTTGCACACCCCTATTTAAATAAAATTGAAGGCTGGAATATGCCTACTCGACTGAGTGCACTGCGGAAATGTGTTCATGGACCTATTTGCAGTGTTCTGGTTTTCCACGACACACTTTGGAACATACGATACTTGAAAAATACTTAGTTAAAGGGCTTTGTCGCGTCTCAACACGGCCAAGGGCAGTAATTAGAACCACGATGCAACCCCACGCATTCGTCCGCGCCTATTCAGAAGTCAACGCAGCGCTGACGCCGACTGTTGACGGGTCAACAAAAGACAACCCTATCTGAACCCGACAACCTGAACTAATCGATGAAAAGGGCCAATGTCGAATGCTACCGTGGGAACGGCTTCGACCTCTGATTCCCAGGTTACTAAACATGCGGGGGCGAAGGTACAACATCGGAGGCGGAGTTCGGAGGAATGGTGCGATACCATGGGCGGGATATTGCGACCGATTCGAGAATTGTGTTTGGCCGCGATACAATCATCAGATTCCCTAAGGAGTCTAGTTACCTAGTCACGGTATTAAGATTTTTGGAGCAGTGAGAGGTGCTGAGGTGTCCTGATGTGAACTCAACCATTTAATATACTCCTATGCATGGAGTGGGCTTCCGTACTTGGAGCCAGTGTAATGTAAAATAAACACTTTTCCTTAATCGCTATTACCAGACGTACTCGTAAATAGGCTTGGTAGATTCCTGCAGCCCAAACGCCAAATCGAGCCGCAACAGCTTATAGCTCACTACATTTTAGCTTTGTCTGTGTACCTATTGTGACGGTTAAAACGTGCAAAAGAGAAAATAGATGTCTAGCAGACATGTGAAAACTCAGAAAATTAAGACTTACAAGATGTTTACTCGTGTTAGTGCGTGTTCATGCACTACATCCTCTGTTGCTTCCTGGACTAGTGCGTAGAACTTTGTATGTGTTCGTGATCTCTGACTTTATCCCGTAATTTCTGGGGGACACATACACGGACGTGCATATTTCATTTAAAACGTTCGAAACATGGTTTTGCGCTTACCGCTGCACTGCTCTTATTCAAATTTCGTAGATCGCGTTTTAGAGTCTACGTTGTTCAGTGTTACACTTGGCATAGATAATTGCTGTTCTTAAAGAAAAAAATGCAAATTTGCCTTCGTTTATGGGTTGCAAGATGCTATCGCGACGGCGATAGCATCTTGCAGATAGTCGCGTGTTCCAGATAGCGGGCAACACGCGACAATCCTTCCTGAAGGGCTGCTTTCTGCAGCTGCAGCATGCAGGCAGGCGGCGACACAAATTTATGGTAGCGCAATCCCGGGAGTAGCCATGCATCCACATAAACGAAAGCAACTTTGCATTTTTCTTTTCAGAAAAACCTGGCAATTAACAGTGAAGGCGTTATACTGAAACATACGCACTCCAAAACACGATCTTTCTGCGAAATTTGAGCAAGAACAGTACATCGGTAAGCGCAAAACCTTTTTTAAAACATTTTAAACGAAATGTACACGTCCGTGTATTGTAATTTCATTTCGTTTGCCATGCGAGGAGGAGTAATCGGTACCACGTAAAGGCGCCATGTCCTTTAAAGTCGTGGGGGCACTCACCAGTAGGCACATAGGGTAGGGTCTACTCAGTTCCTTCACGTCGCGATACGGTTTCGCGCGTGGTTATGGAGATGGCCTTAAAAAAACGTCCACAGGGTCGTGCTTTGCGAGCGTGAGCTCTTAAATAGCTCACGTTCACATGCGCATGTGGCACCAGACTCCATGCGCATGTGTATGACTGTACAGACGTAGTGCTTTCCTTTGTAACGAGCCTCCCTTGTACGTTTTAATGTTCATACCATCACGCAGTCCTGCAATTTAGCGAGAAAGTTGCTAAATTTAGCGAGTTCTTGGTCACTTCAACGACAACTTTACCTTTTTGGAGCCTTCGCGATTTTCATTTTGTTCAATTTAGCGACATTTTGGTCACCTAAATAACCAGTAACATGCACTGGTAAAATGACCCAAGGGATGTTGGCTATGTTCAATGCCTCACCGATATTTACTACAAGGCCTCCATATGTACATCCATTTGTCTCTCCTTTTTTAAGACAAGCGGAACAGTTTATTAGTGAGCCACCTGAGCGCATCAGCACTGCTTTTCTAGGCTAATCACAATCTTGAGATATCATAATCATTCTCGCAAATCGGTGGTTATTTTCCTTTTCCGCATTCTGACAGTAGGCTAGTTACCGAAGAGGCCAATTTGAAATTATAGTTAAGATATTAAAAAACAAGGAAGACGTCTCGGAGCAATAAAAATAATAAAAAAAGACAAAATTCCAGAGATGTCAACACCATCATCGCGAACTTCTGCTGGTAATGGAGAGTTCTGGGTTGCGAGCTGGCAACATTAAAAAGAAACGCTGACGTCACCCCTTTTAGACGCCAGTAGATGATAAGAGACAGCTTTGTCCTTTTCTAGCAGCAAGCCTGGTCACGGACGAAGAAAACCGACAAGCCTCTCAAGACCCCATCGATGAAACGCTGGAATGTTTGAGCAGTGATAGTGTCGCACTATCCCTTCTCTCATATTTTACAATCGGCTCCTCCCTCCGCTGATCACAGGGTAGAAAACCACTGATAGCATTCTCCTGGTTAACTTCCCTGCAGCTTCCTTTATTTATTTTTCTCCCTCTTACTCTCCGGCAGCAAGACCCACAAACACGGCGTCTCAAGGGGCCTCTCCGAGCCATAATTATCGCAACTTTCAAGGGCTATACCTGTCAGCTTCGACCAAGACGCACTTGTCTGTCAGCTCTGTTATCTGTCGACGTCGACAAGGACACAGGAATGAACTGACCGGCAAGTCTGCATCGTGCCGAAGGTCTGCTGGCAGCCATAGGAGGAAGCAAAGCGATGCTGCAGTCTTAGTATTTTTCTTTCAGTTTTTCGTAGAATTCTGGCTGCGCACGTAACCGACTCGAACTAGTTATGTGAAGCCTTGCGTTTAACTTGGCAGAAAAGGGGACAAAGAAAACACACAGAGCGATAAAAAGAAGTTACGGCTTATACTCTCGGAAGACAAAAGACATGCGAGTTGAGGCGCTAACAGGAGAGGAAAGAAAGCAGCCTAAAAAATCTCGTACAATAAATATGCATTGCCCATAGCGAGCGTTATGTAACTTGCATATATACGTGCCACCTTTGATGTGCGTGCGCCGTGTGGCTTTAGTTTCCAGGCGTCTATTCTTTCCACGGCGCCCTTTTCTTTTCCCGATGCACGTCTAAACTAAGGTACACAAACGTGTGCGCACCTTTGTTCGACAGCGCGCGCCAGTCGTAAACTCAGACGTAATAACAGCTATTACACGCAGGCGGCACGCCGAGCGAGAACGCGCAGAATCGCGAGCGAGCGTGTTCTGAAACGCGTGGCAGTTGCAAGCACTCGAGTGTAGAGCCTCATGCAGCCGACAGACATAAAGGACGGGAAGACGGCGGAGCAAAGGCAAGGAACCTGCGATTGGCAAAAGATTAGCGAGCAGTTCGTGACTAAGGAAAGGAGCCAGAGCCATATCGCGGTGCCTTTGATAGCCCAAGGTCGAGGATTCGACTCCCGGCCGCAGCAGCCTACGCTATTTATTGACGACTAGCCGATCTATTCACGTCGTTTAACTTCCCGAAGCAGCACTGGACGTAGGGGATGCCGCAGTGGAAGAAGTCCGGATTAATTTCGGCCACTCGCGGTTCTTTAACGTGCGCCCAGATCTAAGCGCACGAGCACTTTTGTATTCCGCCCGCGCCGCCGCTGGAAATCGAACCCGCGATCTCGCATGCTCAGCAACAGAACGTCGTAGTCACCAACGTTTATAGACACTGCGTCGCCCTGCATGCCGGGTACTTACTGATGAAAAGTGAAGCAGTTTGCGAAATAGCCGATCAAGAGATGGCACACGACAACGGTCATCGACAACGGACAACGACACTGCGCAGGCACAGTGGAGTGGTGCCAATCTAAGAATCCAGGGGCAAATACACTGCTCCCTGGCTCAAAGAGGATTTGTATTCATACGCCAGCCAATTACGTTAGCTCACCTTGGTGGCGTCATGGTGGACGTGAGCCTCATACAGCATCTGCGTCTCCCGGGAACTATGTTTTGGAATGTGGAGGTCCGTGCAAGGGGTAAGTGTAGGGCAGTTGTATGGGCGGAGCTTGTACTCAATTTTTAGGTAGTCACTGAGTGTGTCTGTGTGTGTGTTTGCGCGCGTATATAAGGTGCCGCCATAGCCATACGGAGCTTTCACATTTGCTGAAAATGTTGATCAATATTGCAGTATAACGAGATGGCTGACATGGAAACGATACCGTAATTGTTTTCAAATACTGTTGAAATGTTAAAAAGGTTGTGACAGAGACGGTTACATGACAGAGTATTCATTCTTCAATTCGGCTTCAACACGTCGAAATAACCCGATAACGGCTTCTGTCATGCGGACACAAATTGTTGATGGCTTACCTAATAATGAGAAGAAGAAAATTAATTCTCTACTGCTGTACACATACGTTCGGCGAATAATGTTATTTTCGCCATTAACATTACCATATGATCAATCGTAGAAAATAAATAATTCCGTCAATGTAAGTACCAGCTAGCAGACTATTCATGGACCGCCTGTTCATATTTTATTATTTATTTAGCAATACTGTAAGCCTTTTACAGGCTCATACAGGAGTGGGTCACAATCAAAACAACGAAACATTGTTGGTCAAAATAGAAGGCAATGAAACACGCCAATTATTACATTTGAATGATATAACACGCGAAAAAGAAACGACAGACTAAAGCAATTAGTACAAGGCATATAATACAGGGAAGTGGTAAGAGCTACGAACAATTAAGTAGAAGGCAATGAAACACGCCAATTATTACAATTGAAAGATATAACACGCGAAAAAAAAAACGACAGACGAAAGCAATTAGTACAAGGCATATAATGCAGGGAAGTGGTAAGAGCTACGAACAATTAAGATGTGGCGGGAAACGGCCAAAACACAGTTGGGCAACACAACGTTGTAGCGAAGCAGTACATAATCGGAAACAGACCTAATCATAAAAAAGTGCACGTATCTTGGTTGCAAATACTTCAATGGAGTCAACTTGTGCAATTGGTTCCGGCAGACGGTTCCAGGCTTCAATTGCAGATGGAAAAAATGAATATTTAAATGTGTTGCAACGCGCAGAAAACTGCCTGATGCACTTACGGTGATTTGTTCTTTCGGAATGTTGGAAGGGTGGCCTAATGTACTTTGTTTTATCAATATTTATGTGCCCGTGATAAAGAAGGAAAAGAAACTTCAAGGCAGCGATACGCCGATATGTGCGAAAGCTTGCAACGCACAATAATGTACTATAGCAAATGACAGCGTGTTTGATAGACAAACACGCATATATATATATATATATATATATATATATATATATATATATATATTATGAAAGTCCAAGTTATGTGAAGTAACAGACCATCACGTCTCTCAGGTATGCATGCCTTGCGAACGATCTTATTGATACGTTTATTACTATTGTTACCACTATGCGAAAAGGAGCAGCCGTCATCGATATAGGGTGACTACATCCGTTTCTTAAATGTTTATTCCCATAAATAAAAGAAACAGACACGATTCTGAAGTTGTCGGCAGAAATATCGATACCACATAAAAGTGGTTTTATTTATGATTTATTGCAATTTAACGCTAGTCTCCTAGCACCAGAAAGATTAGTCCTTTTTATTAAATTCATACAGAGCCTTTGGATAACGCATGAGCTAGGACGTACCCGCGCGATGAGCTCGGTCTCGCAGGGTACGAACGCGAACGAAAGCGGAGAGAATACAAAAATAGTTCACCAAAGCGCCGCCAGATGGCGACACCACCTCAAAAAATACTCCCGATTTTGTTTCAGCCCACGCGTCGGGCAGGGAGGCGGCCGTTGGACGCGCGTTTCACAGTGCCATAGAATAAAGAACGTTGCGCAATGAGTTCTACCGCAGAAGCAACGCGTACTTTAAAGAGACAAAGAACAATGACGGCCATTCTAAATAGACTCAAAACAGCTGGGTGGAGAGAAGAGCAAGACGGGAACTAGGGGCATGCGATAAGCCCACACTCAAGGGAAAACACATTCGCAACGGTGTTGTTGATAGTTGTCCGCTGTGCAGGTAACATGTATTCCGCGCGTGCTTGGAGTGTTCTGTCTTCAGCTGAGGCGCAGAATGCAAGAGGGAAAAGGTCAAGGAGTAGAGACATTCGCAGCTCCTATCCTGTTACTACTATTACCTTCGTAAATCGCTTTTGGGGGCCAGTGTTCGCAAAACTTCTGTTACGTAAGAGAGTTTCTTGATTTACGAGCGTTTGAGCGTAAGCCATTCGTGATAGCCAGCAGTGTGCCAACGAAAAGGTAGCCACGGTGATGGCAGGTCGCAAACGGCAGTTCCTAAGTGAATACGTCTTCTTACGTTCACCATTTCAACAAATGGGAGGAAACCCAACCATGGGGAGCTGGTAATGCCATGACGACACGCTTATGCTGTTAGATTGCACATATAGAATGGTCTATACTTCGTGATCCCCTGGTGTATAAGTCATATATATCGATGCATGCATTGTTTAAGATGGGCTGATCACTTGTTTGACGTGCATAGGCGTCATACGTGAAAAATAGTAAATTACAGAGGCGGCGAACAGTTCTGAGTGCAGAGACTTCCTGTTAAGACATGTCAGCTTGAGGAAGTCGACAACTGGTGGATAATTTTCCAAAAAATAATGAAAGAGCGTATCAAACACGCGATTCTTCGCCTCTTCATCCTGATGAACGCTCGCCGGAGTTTCTCGTTTGCAGTTTGTTAATTGACAAGACGCTTTACGACAATGTCTTAATGCAAAGCATTACAAGCCTGAAGCAGCGTCCAGCCCCAGTGAAGAGCAGACCTGTCTGTGTCGTGTGGGCGCGCCTAATAAACAAGTCAGCCAACCAGCAAGGAGCTCTGTGTCGCACAAAAGCCTTACGCATCCGGATTAGGTCTTACTTTACATTGGCATTTACCGAATGAGTGCTTGCAGACATTCAGGAAAAAAAAATGCATGGGCAGATTTAATGGGCGGTCGCAAACATCAACTAACGCATGGCACAAAGAATGGCGCACACCGCTGACAAACTCCAGTATGTTATGATACAAGACAAGTGTATACGTCACGTCTTTTTACTATAAAGCCCTATCTTACATTATTGCCTGTTCAGCTGGAACACACAGCCATGCGCAGACAGCCCTATTCTTGTAGCCGTGGAGGCTCTACCACAACCTTATCTTTGGAACCATGGACTATTATGAACCGTAGGGCGGCAAATCGAGCACCAAGCAGAGTTCCTTTCTTGCAGGGGAGATTTGTACAAGATACAAGATTACGATTATGAAATAAACGGATGTACTGAAGTTATATCTATAGAGCAGTATGTAAATATGTAAGCACTGAATGCAGCCTTCTAAAAAGCATATGAAATGCTGGTAGCATGCTAAGTACTCGACTAATTGCTAACTTGAAAAGTATATAAACTGAAATATAGATTAACGTCTAATTCAAGAAATCAAGCCTTAACCTCATAGAGAGATGTATATTGTCGCAAATGAGACACGCACAAAAATGTATAGACATGCAGACGACAACAAGGGCTGTTTATTGACTCGAAGAAAGAGCTGTGTTACGAAGCTACCGTCCTTGATTCGATTCGGCATTTAGTGCGAGAGTTGATGGTTGACTCTAATAAAAAAATAATGCATGTTTTGTTCTAAGCTTTAGATAGGAGAAAAAACGCTCGCAACATTTCAGCTCAATCGCTCATTGAATGAGAGGGATGTCGTTAAACAGCCAATTATACCCAACTACGCAATCACTCTGAATATAGGGAATATGTTCTAGATAAAACTAATCCGAAGTAACTCTGAATGTAGGGGAATGCGACTGTTTTGCAATTTGTGCTTGGTTAGTATGTCTGCTTCTGAATTTGAAAACATCATTCCTTAGTTCTGTAGCCACGTATATACTATAATAAAGGGGTTATGTTAAGATAAGTGCTCAGGTGAAAAAAGAAAAGTCAGTGTTCCTCCAGGAATGGCAAAGAACGATTAAGAGAATAAACAGAACGCTTGACTGTTGTAATCAACACAACATTCATCAGTCTATTCTAAATATATTCTATTAAAATCGGGCCCATCGGTTAATCCCCTTTCTTCTCGTTTATCGGTCTATTCTGCCGCACAAAGTGTCATGACTGCATGCCTACGCATTGCTATTAGACAACCTTGTGACGTAGACTGATCCTCCTTTCGGGAGTTGGAATGTTGTATAAAGATACGTATACGGATAGGTATGTACGTTTACAAGAGGGAAACAAAGATCTTGCCACTGGAGGTTACTGTCATGAACAGGTAACCGTTTATCTTTAAAGGCATGATGCTTCAATAGAACTGTTATAATTGATTTTTCTCAAAGCCATGATTCGAGCCTATATATAAAGCACTGGCTGAAGTCGACCGCAGTTCTCACGCACCCACAGTTCTCGCGTTATATGCAACAAACAAAAAGCAAGCAGTTCAAACACTGCTCTGCGGGATCGTGCTTCGCAGTGCCGACATTCATTATGCTGTGAGTATTGTGAATTAAACATTTTACAGAATAAACACAAAGTTAGTGGAACTGTAATTAAATGAAGATGTAGTTTTCCTAAGAGCGCTTTTAAGGCTAGAAGCAACTTAAGTGCACTGAAGGTCCGGCGACTCAGTGATTCAAAAATGTTGTCGCACCTTCAGTTCCCATCTTTACCAATGCTGACCACCAGAAAGTGCCTGACCCGAAAGCTTGCGAAATGTCTATTCGAATCCACGAGTGACTCTTGGTCACACGCAAATGTAAGCGCCGAGGTGCAGCTTTGAATGAGTTCCTCAGTGATGTCTATGAACGCGTAAGTTAGCACTGCGCCTTCATTATATGCTATTGAGGCTATAGTAATAAACGTAGTAATACGCGACGTATCGTAGTAAACTATCATGTCACACCCGCGTGTCGCACATCCGCGCGTAAGGACACAACAACATGAGCAAACGTTTCAGAAACAAGAAATTTTGATTTCTAAGGCCTACGTGCTCTTCAATACGCGTCCTTGTTGCAGGTTTAAAAAGCATGCAGTGTCGCAATGTCAACACTTAAGCACCGAAATCAGCGTCCTCACCGGTAAATGCAGCGCTGGAATGACAAGACTGTGAAACAAAACGCAGGTGACGATTTCGACATGTGCACTAGTGGTACTATAGTAACGTAAGATCACAGTATTTCAAATAATGAAGCGTAGGTAACACCAACGTCTTCGCGAGTGATATCTGACCAGCTGCCGGGCTGAGGACGTCCTGAGAAGTAACACCTGCCAAGGCGATTACAGTTCAGGTCGCTTATAACACCTGCTTCTTGCAGTCCGAAACTAGCGAACGCTGTAGTTGCCGGGGGAGTAACCGAATACGAAGTCACCCCATAAGAAACGTCAAACGGACTCGGAATCAATTAAGCTTTATTCGGACTTGAGCAGCGAGTAATTGCCCTTCCGCACCGTTGTCCCGAGACGCCGGTTGTCAAGCTGTCAACCGCCTCCCGCCCAACGACAACGACCTCCGTCCAGTCAAATGTCATCAAGCCAGGAGCGCGAAGCGTGAGAGGCGTCTGAATCGTGAGCCAACCCGGAGAGCTGTTAACAGCAGCCGATGACATCACCACTGCCACAGTCCGTGCACCAAACCAACACCGATCGCCACCGCCGCCGTGCGAGAAAACAAAGCGCGGCAAGGCTCGCAAAGCCAGGTCGGCGCCAAACAAAAGCGAGGCGCAGGGCGGAGTTTGAACGAACACAGCGCACCCACCTGTACGGAGGAGGAGGGTCCTGCGGCGACCGATCCCCACCTGTCCGACGAGTTTCTAATCAGGCGAAGTAGATGGGACGGCCTTCGTTCAGCCTGCCGCTTCACCTCTGGCCGTCGGGTATGAGTTGACCACGCACATGGCGGCGCCTGCCTCGCCACACCGGCGCGCGCCGACGCCAACACACAACACGCACGAAGTACGACGCCGCGAAAAACCCGGCGCACACGGGAGCAAAGCCACGCGGCGGACGCGCGCACGCTGCCCGCGTAGCGAGCAGGCAGGGGCAGCGGCGGAGAGAAACAGCGGTGGGTGGCGCTACCGCCGAGCGAGCGGCGACCGACCGGAGCGGGCCCGCGCGTGGAAACGGTCTGCGCCGGTGGCGTACCTCCCCTCGCAGGGCGCAGCGGCCACCTGACTGGCGCGCTTCCTCCTCGCCCTCAGGAATGGGGCACGAGGAGCCCGCTCCCCCACCCTTGCTGTTCTCTCTCGCTCGCCTCGATCCGACCCCCCTACAGCGTTCCTTTCCCCACCGACGCGCCATCAAAAACTCCGGGGCGCTCCTATCCCCCCTCGCCTCCACCGCGCGCGGACCCGAAACTGGGGCTTTGCTTCCTTATCGCTCTCTCTCTGCTTGCCTCTCGCCTCCGCATCTTTTTCGGCCACGGCGACCGTACTTCGGGAGAACGGTAACGGAGGCTCAGGCGTGCGGGGGTGCTCGGTGCAGGAGGGAGGAGAGACGCTCTCTTGCGCGAGCTTCGCTCTTCATTTTTTTTTTCTCTCTTCCTCTCTTTTCTTCTGCACCGAACTGCCCGTGCGCGCTCCTGTTCGTTTCTTCCTAGAGCAGTAGAGTGCAGCTTGCGCGCGCCGTCGCTACTTCCTCTTTCTCTTCGATCCCCCTCTCCACTACTCCGTGGGTCGCTGCCGAAAGGGGGCAAGAGTTTTCGGCGCGGGGCACCGTGAGAAGCGCGCGCGGGACCCCTCGCTCGCTGGCGGCAAAGAGAGCAAGTTGTTGCCGCTCTCAGCGGGCGGTTGCGCACTTGACAGCGTGCGGCTAGCTTTTCGCCGCTGCGTCGCCTCCTCTCCCGCTTTGCGTTTCGTTTTGCTTCCCTTTCTTTGCTTGCCGCTCAGCGTAGGAGCGAAAGCTGGGACCGTATTTCCTTAACACCCGCTAGCACCGATCGGCTGATTACAGCGGAGCGGTGGCGTCCGAGTCAATTAAGTAAATACAAATTATGGAAAATGAAAGGGGTCGTTACGAAATGCCATATCTGATAAGGACCACATACAGGCACGTGCAACAAGTAAATGTATGTAACAAGAGGCAGTGCAATATGGCAAAGCAACGGAGAAGGTCAAGGTGAATGGCCGCCCGTATGAATGGTAAAACGCAATCATTGTTCCAACAGCGACTGTTCAAGACAAAGAAGTTGAAACGTCACCTACTGCTATGTACTACCTAACTTACTTGTTAAATAAGTCAGCTATATCATTTCCCATGACATCCCATATCAGAGTGTCGCGCACAAATTACTGGTAAAGGTAAGACGAAGGCAACGGAGAGAACTGAAATGAGCAAATAATTTTAAATGAAGATTTCTTTGCCTACATTCTCGCGTTTGGCGTGGCTGCCTGACTGTTGCTCTCTCGCCTGATATAATTGTAGCAAAGTTTATACGAAAGCAAGCGCGAAGTGCCTTATATAACCCTTGTATGCTGACCAATTATACACGCCTTCGTTCTGCTTATAAAAAATATCTTTGAGCATAAAAAAACATTTAACGTCGGCTCACAGGCATCTCTAAAGCACACCGATCTGTTAACGGAATTGTGAACAATATTTAACAGATTCTTTAGTTTATTTTCATTTAGCCACTCAGTATGTGCCAATGGGTGTGGGCGCGCGCTTGGCCAACCCTCCAGAATGGTTAAGTCCTACTACTATTCCTACATGAACATATAATTTTAGTTAACAGATATCTAACGCATGCCGATCTGTTAACGAGTGGTGAATTATATTTCACAGATTCTTTGATTTGCATTGCTTTCTTTGATTTAGCCGTTCCGTATGTGCCACTGGAAATGTGCCAGCTTTTGTTCAGTTCTACAGAATGTTTATTTGCCAATGTGACACAAGAGGTACAGAAACTCTAAACGCTGCTTGATACGTGTCGTACTTTTCTGTGCATACACCGTCATGACCATTCTTCCCTCAACAAGCATCATACGTCATCTTCGTCCTTGCGACATGGCTGCGTGTATATGTCTTACACTGGGCATCCACCTGATTTGGAGGTTGCATTTCGGCGTGAACGCAGTAGTTAAATATACAAATTGCATGAGAGTAATGTTGTGACCTCTGTGGCAGATAAACACGAACATTCCGTGAGGTTATACAATGCACAGGATTAAAGCAAACGAATTGTACGCATCGCGGTTAGCTAAAAAAAAAAAACATTTCTTTACCCGCTTTACGTAAGTTTTGCTCCTCTTAGATTGTAACATGTGGGTCGGATCTCCATTTCGTTATTAACGAAATAGACGAGAGGATAAATGCTGCAATTGCAACAGGAGTTGCAGTTTTCCTTTGTTTCTTGAGTCGTCACATCACTCATCTGATCTTTAAAGCGCACGTTACATTACATTGCAGTGAAAGTCTAACAAAACGGCATTCAAGTGATATAAAGCAGAAAGTTCGGACCATAAGCCAGTCGCCTAAAGTTGTTAAACGCTTGAAAATTCCACAATAGAGCCGACCATCATACAAAAATATTAAGCACCACATAACAGGCAATACGTCAATATATGCTGACGTCGTCTTGCCACTGATTCCTTACGGAACTGCGCGGTTTGCGGGCAAAGAGAATCCATGTAAGTTTCTGCGAACATTTAGGTTAACGCAGTTAACCTAACCCCTTTCGACTACATAAGAAAAAAACAGGAAAATAACTTATATCCGCCACAGGTATACTCAGCTGCTGAAGTTTTGCATAATGCCTTTCCGTAGAACTGGCGACGTTTGTCATGCTATTTCATGTCTTGCAAATACCTCGGGCATGGAGTTATAATTAAAATAGAAATGCAGGATTACAGCTTGAACGTTCTTATTCTCGAATGTCACTTCAAAAGTTCTCGCTCGCGGCCCCGTAGGGCGCAATGGCTCCTGCCACTCAGACGGAGCTGACGGGAGAGGTGCTCCCGTAGTGAGCATCGCTGCTAAGAGATGGCGCTATGGTAGCGCTCGCGCTGCGCTCGTCGAGGCACCTTAGCTCGCGCTCTTTCACGCGCGAGCTGACGGGGAGGGGAGTGCGCTAGCGGAGAAGCTCTTGGAACTGCGATTCAGCGTCTATCGATGCGCAGGTTCTTTCAACACTCGTATTTCTTTTCTTTTTTTTTTTTTCACTTCTTAGCTCTGATAAGCATACCGCGTCATGATGCCTGTGGTAAAAGAGTGATGTTGTTGTTAAATAAATAGCAATAAAATTAAAATTGTTAAATTAAATAAATGGTAATAAAGACAACACTTTCCGCACCTAGGAAATTAAGAGTATGAGAAATTGTATTCCGCAACCATAGGCCATTCTGAGCTGACGGCTATACGATCTATAGAAAGTGAGCTCAACTTGTGAAGTTATCTGGTCGTGGGTACCTTTCTAATGAGCGTCTTAGCAGTGCGGCAAACATGAGGAGCCCTTCTAATTGACGATATCTATAGGTGTACCTAATTGTACAAATTATGGCAAGAATTGGCAGTATACAAGGCAGTACAGAAGCGCCGCAGGTGACCGTTAAAAAAAAAAGAGTTTATAAAAATATATCATCATCACGATGTCGCATCGCCGCAACTGCTCACAATAAAGTAGATGCAATAGACGACAGCAGCACCTAGCCCAGGTCATCCTTTGGTTATGCACCTAATGCACCTACATCGAAACATTAAGCTCGCACTGAGCAACAGATCGGCGCTGCGCTAAATGCTCTGAGGTGATAGTCGATAGTTAAAAAGTAAGCTGACAGTTAAAAAGAGTCACAAGAAGAGCTTTTCTCGCGCTTAACCATGACTATGTAAAGCATGCTGAAAGCTTACAAACGTTGACGAGGTTAAAAAAAAACGAGGTGGGACATATATATCTGATGCGAGGACACTGTGGAAGCAGAAAAGGTATCAACGACCGCAAGAAATAACAAAAGAAACGAGCAAGCGAGGTATAAGGTAAACAAACACGAATGTGCACGGGAAAGTAACAATAACAACACATAAAGCAAGCACAGCGTTCACGAATAGAGAATTGTGAGAAGCGATGGGGCCGGGGCAGCGGAGATGGGGAACGCAAGAGAAGGCACAGAGCTCAACCGATGTCTCCAATTTCCTTTGTTTCTTTACTCCCTCGCGCCGCTCTCTCTCTCTCTCTCTCTCTCTCTCTCTTCGACGATCACAGCGACAAGCGCGCTTCGCATCCGTCCGTCCGGCCAGCCACCGCAGGCGGCGACGATAGGCAAAAGGAAAGCAC
The DNA here is from genome assembly GCF_038994185.2 of Dermacentor albipictus. Taxonomy (NCBI): domain Eukaryota; kingdom Metazoa; phylum Arthropoda; class Arachnida; order Ixodida; family Ixodidae; genus Dermacentor; species Dermacentor albipictus. The sequence continues at coordinate 141,195,728 of NC_091824.1, forward strand.
ATTCGCTTCAACCCCTCGCCTCTCTTTGCCCGCTTCCCGGACCACAACCCCGTCCATGAGTCACCGTCGGAATGCCCCCTGCCCAACCCATGTCCTCCCTATCCCGCCAAAAGACAAGAGTGCGAGAAAAAAAGAAGAGAGACAGAGGGTGGAGGGAGACAGAGGGAGGGAGGAGAGACTTCGAACCCCAGCGAAATGGCAAGCCCATCTTCACTTGAGTTCAGGCCCCGGGTTTTGCCCTCGCAGCGACGACGGCGTCAGTATCAGAGAAAGCTGGAAGTGTACAGCCGACCCTCCGTATATACCTCCCCCATGCCCGAAGCCAGGACGGCTATCAGCGAATTAGTCAAGGCCATCCAGCAATAAGCGTTCTCGTCCGTTTGTCGTTCTGTCCGGGCAATTGCGACGCCGAAAAAGCCTAGCGGTCCGAGACCTGTAGGGGTAGCGCCGCATGGCAACCGGGTGCTCCCCCGACCTCCGCATTTGTGCCATATATGGCGGCGATTGGTTATAAATATGGAACCCTCCCACGCGGGCCTCTTCTCCCGGATTCAGAGATGCCGTGCGGGGTCGTATATACCATCGCGGGCATCGGCCATCAGCTCGCTGACCAGCGGCGGGTCCGTACTACGATGGCTATCGGCGAGGCGCCAGAGCGCGATCTGTGCCACTAAACCGCGACAATGAGAAGAAGCCGACTCTAGGGGGAAAGTGGGGAGGGGATGCAGAAGCGCTTTATTACGCCGTGTATCTGGTTTCGCTGCATGCTGCATGCATACACTCGCATAGCGAGATAGCAGTCGCGCGTCAAGCGTTCGGGATGCGCGGAGAACGCGAGGCATGTATATACAGCAGGCGAGGCGACTTAACAACGCAATCGCCCCCCCCCCCCCTCTCTGCCCAGCCCCCTACGATCCAGGGGCTCGAGTTATAAGTGCCACAGGGACGCTTAAGATGAGAAGATAGTGATCGCGGTTTGAACAACGAAGCTCACTTGTCGGAGTACACGCGCACTGGTTTCAGGCAGCGGCCATACAGTCTACTCACTACTTTGACCCCCGCGCAGGTTCGGGTTCCACATGCCCTTCTCCTTATCGGTAAACACGTCTTCGAGCCACACAAACAACCGATATATACGCCAGCTTCGACACAAGACGTCGGAACCGGGCGCGAAGATAGAGAGCAGACGAGTTGCAAACAAGGTATATACGCACGGCAACTGCGGTTAAGGAGACAAAACAGCAGCTGCTATTGGTTCCAGAGCACTCCTTGCAGAGGAACGATAAGAGATCACCAGGAAGGCTAGAGAGTGCCGAGGTGTCCCACGATGGACTGTTTGCCCGTGGGAACGAGTCATGGGCAGTGGTGAGGTCTTTGAAATCTGCACGATCGCTCTACCGCGCATGGTAAACAATAACTTCCCCAACCCTTGTCCTTTGATTCCTTAATGAGAACTTGTCCTATAGCACCGAACGAAAAAAAAAAAAGAAGAGCATAATCCTCGTTATACTGCCTCTCCCATAAGCCGTGCGTCGTGGTTCGGGACGGCAATCCCCATCAGTCAATCAGTATAACAGTGAATTAAAAGAGAGCAAGAAATATATATAAACGCACAAACAAGGAGAGAAGAGTGAGCACTCACCGCAGACGGTCATCTCAGAGTCGATCTCTCATGCGAAAGAAGGCTATCGCTCAACATGGACCACGCTTTCGGAAACGGACTTCCCGCGGAAACATTTCCGCGCATATGCGCGAACGAGAGCGCGGCGTGACGACTACGAGTTCCCGTGCAGCTCAGCGTGCCTACACACGCGCCGCGGTGCGGCGCAGGTGACGGCCGTCGACAGTTGCTCTGAGCCGCGAGCCCAAAAATGACGCGAAGATTCTCGGAGCGCACGGTGGAACACGCCGAAATGCCACCATCGATCGTTCGCTCGACACGATTGTATCCCACAGCCCGCTGACAGGTGTACAAGCTCGTGGCGTCATATATAAATGTGCGAAGCATCGAGCTCCGCAGTATTGTTGGGAAATGAGGGGCCACGCGCCTTGTTGTTAGGACGTGATCTGAAAACGAAATGTCGGCGATGCCTGCGTAGTTAAGCAGCCCACGCGGACAGGTGCCGAACGATGGAAGAAAACAAATGAAACAGAAGCAACCGCAGCAAGCGAACAATTAAACAAACTCGCTCCGCGGGCACACGTAAGCACAATAGCGCTTTAAATGTCCGTGGCGACAGAAGGTGCCGATTTCGAAAAAAAAAAAAAAACACCGTTCACGTTTCTTTGTTACGCCGACTCCGATACAGCATTGGAAAGGTCTCAATATAAGCTGCCCCCGGGCTTCACGGCGATGTATGCGTCCGCTCCCTTTTTCGCGCCGCTTGAATGCATCGCGGTGGTACACCACCTCCGCGGCATCATGGATTCTCGGGAACTGCCGCTGCATAGCGAGTCCCGGAGTACACTGCTATACAACGTATTATACGTTCGCTTGAATTTAATATAGAGAGACCACATAATGGAGTGATGCAATAGTTGACGGGAAACGATCGATCTCGCATTCGAATTAACGGATTCGATACTACAAGACTAATTTGTCCAATTCTTCTAATCCTAGTTACTGTCCACTGGCTGATGAGCCCTGGCGCATGGACGCGGGACGCACGCATCACATACACGCACTTCCGGCAACGGCCCGTCGCAATCTCCCCCCCCCCCCTCCACCCCCCCTCCTCGATCCTTGGCGTTAGATTAAATGAGGCCACGCTCCTTCTTGTTCCCAGGTGCGCGGAACATTACGTGGCATCCACGCAGCATCGTCATCGATCGGGCGGTGGCTGCTGATTTACAATTTCCATTGGCAATCGACGGCACTTCAATAATTTCGTTAATTCAATTATTAAGTACAAGTAATTTCCCCTGTGTTGTCCTTGGTGTCTGTTTATTTGATATATATATATATATATATATATATATATATATATATATATATATATAGATATATATATATATATATATATATATAGATCTTCACCACTTCGCCGCCTTCCCACACTTCACACACTGGAAGAAAAACGTGCGAAAAATAGGTCTCAAGGAAATCGGACCTGACGCTGGAGTAAATATGGTGCGAGTAATATCTACGACTGCGTGTTATGATTTAGCTTCTTCTTTCCTTTATATTTTTTTTGTCTGACACTTGCGTACGACAGAAATGTCCTTAACTATTTGCTAGAAATCTCAGTTACGACAACAGATGCCGATATTTCCACTCATTGCTCCACATGGAAGCACTGTAACCACGTATCGCTCAAACGGCAGGGATAGTGAATCGTTCACGTAGTTATTTCTAAGCAAAATGGAATACGCACTCGGACAATTATGATTCGTTTCGATGCTTGCCTACTGCACACTTTGACTGATGTAGCAATGCCACCCGCCTGTGTCGCTGGTCCGCGTGTCGCCGGTCCGCGTGTCGCCGGTCCGCGTCCCCATACAACATGCCTCCAACTTCGAAGCAATTACGGAGAATTAGCGCAACTTTACCTCTTAACCTCCGACGCTTTCGAAGCAAAGAAAGTAGTTTCGGCGACCGAAGTATACAGAGCCCGAGATCAGCCTAGGTCACGCTGACAATGGCCCCCAAACATCTGACAAAGACTGCACGTTACCATTTACGACAAGTATGTAAGATGGTCATACGTGCACATCTGGAACCGGTTTGCGCCTTGTGCAGCTGTCAAACAAAAGCCGAGAGAAGAGAACCGCGTCGCCCCCTTCCGGTTCGGCCAGGCAGAACGCCTCCGTACAGCCTGCTACGAGCAAGGAGTCGCCAGCCCCGAACAAATCTTCGCCGGGGCGGTGAGCGCGCGATCGGTGGGCTAACACACACGCACGCGGCATCGCGATAAGGGACGAGCCGGCAGGAACGCCCTTGCTTTATACTTGTCGGGCCGGTATCGAGTGTAGTCCCCGCCTTCCGTCCTCTCGCCCGCGCAGCCGGTTTTTATCGGTACACGGTCAGCGGGAGGAAAGGCTACGGCTGGGCTCTTGCTCTCCCGTGTCCGGGGCTTTAGGTACGGACGGGTGGCATCAATCGTCGCGCACGGGAGTCTGCGGCACCGTGGTCCACTGGCGGTGCGAATCGCAGGCAGAAGAAGACCTGCCGTTCGTACTTTGCGTCCTACTCAAAACTGTGCAGTGTTCTAGAATTCACGCGCTGCGTTCACCGCTAGCTTCTCAAAAGAATTTACCGTGTGACGGCTGCAGTATAGCCAACCAAGAATACACCGGTACAGCCGTACCATACACGAACAGGCAGGCACGAAAACGGCATAATTGGCGAGACTATCAGTTCAGAATTCACAACGAATTCTGAATCTCTTCGGACGCGCGAATGAATTCCGATTGACGAACATCATTTTGACAACAAAAGGCATGTGCGTGCTTAAGTTTTCGTTGTAAGGACATTGGGACGAAATCACGTACGCGATATGCGCCACTGCTTGTCAGTAGCCATTATCGATTAATAGTCTGCGGCCCGTCCATTCGTGTGACGTCAGGACTCGAAGCTTGCGAATGCCTTGTGCTAAGTTGTTCCAGAATGATCGTTGTGACCGACGGCCAGCTATCGTGAATGGCTTGCGGAAGGCACGGAACGCCGTCCGACTGACTACAAACTGACCTTACATATAAAATAAAGCTCGTGAAATCAGTCACTTGCTGGGTGACGCCAGCATTGCGTTACGACTTGCGCAGTACTGCACGGTATTGATGACAGCCAGTCCATCGCGATCAGCCAGCGACGCCTCACTATAGCTATTCGTCGGCATCTCCAGCCCGTATACGTAGCACCCGTTCTGTTGCATCCATGCGGAGTCAGAAAGCGAGCGAAGCGCGCACCTCGCGAGGCAAGGTCCCTGGGCCCACCTCTTTCCATAGTGCGCTGTCTTTGCATAACGCTCCATTGAAGGCGAGGTGTGTGTAGTATATCGTATCTATGGCACAGAGGGAAACGGCGTTTTGCCGGGACGTTGCAGTATATAAGCACACGCGGTGTCCACCGTCGTGCCGAAAAAAAAAAAAAACGTTTACGAGAGACGCGTGTGCTGCACATGGTGGGGAGGTGTACCCGAAGGTGGCTCAAGGAGTTCAACAGACGAGAAAAAATTGATACGCGAAAACGAAAGATTGAGACGATTCATGCTGTGTGCCGGCTAAAGGGGCGCGTTTGTGTTGCCTTTAGAAGAAGCGGTTCTGAGCTGCTGGCAACAAAGTGTCTAACGCTGAGAGAAGCAATGGGATTACGCCACTGATAGTGGGCGGATCGGAGGTGCTCCGGCATGGTACACGCAATCGTGTAGGCGGGCTTCCTTTGGAAGAGTTAAGGGGATCAGTTTTTGATTTTACGGGCATTCTGGTGTGCGTGCCTTCGCGTTCATGGACAGTTTGCTCGACTTGCTCCACGATCCAACGGAATCATTCCAGGTCTTCATCCGTGCCTGTGTACTTTCTGTACGTTTTCTTCTTGCGGAAAGCGAGAACTATATATATATATATATATATATATATATATATATATATATATATATATATATATATATATATATATATATATATATATATATATATATATATATATATATATGCGTGTGTGTGTGCTTAGATAGATAGATAGATAGATAGATAGATAGATAGATAGATAGATAGATAGATAGATAGATAGATAGATAGATAGATAGATAGATAGATAGATAGATAGATAGATAGAGTGAAAAGGAACCAACCTTCTAATTTCAATCAGTGTTGGCATGTATGTATATAGCAGCCGCGTCCTTCGTTGTTTTCCTAATTCCTGACTGCAATATGCATATAGCTATACATACCAGGTGCACTACACGAGGTAAAACCACAATTCAGGGTACCGCACCGGCTTTGCTTATAAGATTCCCTCGGTTGACAGTGCAACTCGAACGGAACGTATAACAAGTCCTAGCATAACGTCACCTTAAATTACCCCGTGTTGTTATCGGTTGGTGCCTCAAAAAAGAAAAAAAAAATGTCGAAGTTTCGCCCGAAAGGCGAAGCATCGGTTGCGATAGTAAATTAATAGACAGTTATGCGAAATAAGGATAGTATAGTTTTATCGGCCATATAAACTTGGAAATATTTGCTTACTAACTGAATCAACAAGCACGGTATCACGCGATGACGAGCAAACATGAACACATCACACTCGATCAGCGCGGACACTCGCTGTCAAAAGGCTAGTGTGAACAAGCGCGGCAGCAGCAGCGAGCGAAGTGACATTCGTGCTGTTTATTGCTTCGAAGCAAACAGCGGCGACTGAACAGCACGCACAAAGCTATGAGCTGTCTGAAGATCGCTTTCAAGATACGGGTCGAACAACCGCACGCTGCCGCGCAATGTAGGTTTTGCTGGAGGAGTAGAAGGCGCCCCGCCCCCTCCTCCCGCGCTGCCTCCCCGCTTTCCTCCCTTTCACACGCAAGATTGAGCCGGGATAGCCAGTTCCCCTGGCGCCCAGTCGTGAAATACGCAATTGCTGAAGGAGCACAACGCCACTCCCCTCTCCCCCCCTCTCTCTCTCATCCCCCCACGGCCCTTCGCGCGACAGAAGACAGCGCGTTCGCTCTCCGCTTTTCTCTCTCGCGCGCGCCAGATTGAGCCCTGATCATCGGCTCCCCTCGCATGCCTTCACTCGAACATACAGCATACGGAGCGCGGCCACGGTGTTACAGCCCTCGTATTTTATACGGAACATCGCGGCGACGGCGACAAAAAAAATGCGGCTGGAGTGTCCGGATAACTGCTATCGCAATAAAATGCGTGAACGAAAGATAATAAAGAGAGAGAGAGAGAGAAAATGATAAAAGGAAGGTAGGGAGGTTAACCAGGACTGAGCCCGGTTGGCTACCCTACACTGGGGAAAGGGAAAGGGGGACGGAAAGATGAAAAGAAGAGAAAGTCCACTGGAGATATCAGTCGGTCACTCAGTCCGAATCACAGGCGCTCACTCAATCCGGTCGCTTTCAAATACCGCAGCAGCGCTTTTGTGGCCTTTTGTAGCTGCGATATGTGAGGCCAAGGTCCCAAGATCTTCTTCAAGGTGAACGGCTTCCCATCCAGCTGATTGAGAGCTGTGCAGGGGTCTTGCCTTTCGTTTTCATAAGATGGGCAGTAGCACAGTAGGTGTTCTATGGTTTCCTCGACACCGCAGGCATTGCACTCGGCGCTATCAGCCATTCCAATCAGAAATGCATAAGCATTTGTGAATGCGACTCCCAAGCGTAAGCGGCACAGCACTGTTTCCTCATTTCGCAGAAGACCTGGTAACAGCCGCAGTTGCATAGAGGGATCGAGGGAATGCAAGCGATGGTGAGTGAATTCAGATGTGTGCCACTTCTCCAATGTCAAAGAGTGCGCTAGCTTGCCTAAGTGTTGGGCTGCGTCGGTCCGCGATAAAGGTATTGAAACAAGGGTTGCTCCTTCGTGTGCTTTTCTAGCAGCTTCGTCAGCGAGGTCGTTGCCGGAGATACCGCAATGACCAGGCAGCCACTGAAACACGACGTCGTGTCCTTTCGCGATCATGAGATGGTGCATTTCTCGTATCTCCGACACGAGTTGTTCACATGACCCGCGACGAAGAGATGCCAGAAGACATTGTAAGGCTGCCTTGGAATCACAGAATATAGCCCACCGATTAGCCGGTTGGTTATTAATATAATCAACGGCACCTCGGAGGGCAACAAGCTCCGAACCAGTCGAGTTTGTCAAATGAGAAATCTTGTATTGGATGCTTAGTGATCGTGATGGTATAACCACTGCGCTGGTGGAGCTGGTCTGAGTGGAAGAGCCATCCGTATATATGTGTATTCGATCAAAGTAGAAAGTGTGCAAACAATCCAGAGCTGCTTGCTTCAAAGCCAAGGTAGGCAGGTCGGTCTTCTTTCTTATTCCTGGAACCGTAAGACGCACTTGAGGTTGTTTTAAACACCACAAAGCTGAGGTTGAACGTGAAGAGGGTGTGAAACCCGATGGTAAGGAGGCACGATGGATGTTGACCTTGTTGGAGAAGGACGCCTGTGGTCGTCGTTCCGGCAGGCACGCAAGAGAGCTTGACTGCATCCGTGAAACATGACGAACATGGGCTCTAAGCGTTTCGGTACTAATATAAGTCGTGATGGGATGGTCTTGAGCCATTACAATGGTTCCAGCTGTTGAGGCGCTGCGCGGAAGGCCTAGGCAAACACGTAGTGCCTGCGCCTGCACGCTCTGAAGTTCTCGAAGATTTGACTTGCATGTTTTAGCAAGCACGGGAGAACTGTAGCGTAGGAATCCGATGAACAGTGCTCTATATAACTGTAGCATGGAGCCCACTGACGATCCCCATGTTTTACCGGCGATAAACTTGAAAACGTGAACAATAGATGTGAGCTTCTTCTTTAAGTGGGCAACATGAGGGCTCCAAGTGAGGTCTCGGTCTACAATGACGCCCAAAAACCGGTGATTTCTCTTGTAGGAGATAGGCTGACCATTGATGCATACCGGATAAGGACTCATCGCTTTTCGCGTAAAAGCGACTATCGCACATTTTTCTGTTGAGATGGTAAGGCCTTGTGCGTGAAGGTAGTCAGATGCCTGCGTTGCTGCTTTCTGTAGCCGTGCGCGAACCTGCAGGCGAGTGACCGCTGATGTCCAGATGCAGATGTCGTCGGCGTAGATTGAAACACTCACTGTTTCTGGTAGGGATTTGGCCAGCCCAAGAAGCGCGAAGTTGAAAAGAATAGGGCTTAGAACACCACCTTGGGGAACGCCTCGGCATGTGTAGTGGTCGGTAGTCGGACCATCTTCCGTTCGTACGAACAAGGACCTTTGTGTCAAGTAGTTACTGACCCAACGATATACTCGTCCTCCTAGGTCAATTGTCAAAAATGCGTCTAGAATGGTTTGATGGAAAACGTTGTCGTAAGCGCCTTTCACGTCAAGAAAGAGTGCTACTGATAATCGCTTCCGATATTTTTGTTGTTCCACAGATGTTACTAGATCGATGACATTGTCAATCGATGAACGACCCCGTCGAAATCCCGCCATAGAGTCAGGGTAAACCTTGTGGTGTTCAAGGTACCATTCGAGACGCATGAGGATCATACGTTCCATGAGCTTCCCGACGCAGCTGGCAAGAGCTATGGGCCGATAGGATGCCAGTTCGAGCGGTGACTTTCCTGCTTTTAGAAGCGGTACCAGGCGGCTGCGTTTCCATTCCTGTGGGACGACACCATCTTGCCATGAACTATTAAAAATGCTGAGGAGTTCTCTTCGTGCTTCTCTGCCTAGGTGGCGCAAAGCAGTATACGTTATGCCAAAGATAATAAAGGAAATAAAAAAACATTAGACTTCAGCGCCCTCACCAGCTCTGAACCCATTTAGCTCTTCGAAATTAGTTAGGCCGCCGATTCTTCAGGCCCGGTGACATGACAGCGACGTGACGATTACGACAGCATGAAGACCATCACGGCATGACGATCACGATGACGATGATACGATCACGGCGGCATGACACTGCCGTCTAAGACGATATGACACGTAGATGACGAGTACAACGACGACAGCGACAAGGCGACGACGGAATGACGGCATTGGTGTGATGATTAAGCGCTGTATCAGTAATATGTTGCATACGGCTCCGCCAGTTACCGACTAAACGAATAAAGTGCCGTATGTATTTTAGCGCCTCTCCCCAGGCCTAACCTTGACTTAACCAAGATAGCGGACTTCGGATTAGAGTAGTAATTAACGTGCGGGCTACATGTTAACAAGCGGGCTGGTGACATTATTCGTACCACCCTTTGTTTCCTGCACCACCCAAAGCTTTCAAAACGCGTGTCTCAGCTTCAACGGTGTTATACAGGGTGTCCCAGCTAACGCTGGCCAAGCTGTCCAACTGAAATTAAAAAAAAAAATTAAAGAACACGCCGCAAGATTAGCGGTCTGACGACGTAACACCGCAAGGCTTATAATTGCAACTTGCACGGTGTTTTCTCATTTTCTTTATTTTTCGCTGAACAGCTTGGCTAACGTTAGCTGGGACACACCGTATATTAGCGGTAATGCGGCCATCTTCGTTAGGGCAACTTAGACGTGTGCATGGGAAAGCCTGTCCATAGAATCTCGCATGTCGTTCATTTTCGACAAAAATTAGACGCGGCCGACATTAGCGATGGCCCGTCGGAAACCAAAAAGTCGGCTGTGACTTGCAGAAATGTTGGATTAATGTTGGATTAATGTTGGATTAACAGCTCACTGCACACCGACCGACTCCCATCAACAGGTTCTGTTCCGCTTGCTCCTTAAGTGCCAAATACCTTGCTATGCGTAGTGTCAACACAAAGCCTTTGTTACAAAAGAGATGAGGCCACAATTACAACGTACAGCCCAAGACGATCAAGACAACACCAAAGACGAACGCACGGCATATGGCTTCATCCATTGGGCCATGGTGGAGAAGCATGGGCTCGAGGGGCTGGTAATTTACTTATGCGTGTCTGTATGGGCGTTTTCCCAACGCGACAGCTATGTTTTGTCTCAACACGTACTGGATACTATTCGCAATGGCTCAGCGTATGTGGCATGCACTCTGCTGCTGAGCCCGAGGTCCCAGGCTCTACTTCCTACCTTATAGTCCAACTTGAACTAATCCAACCTAAATCACCCTAACCTAACATAACATAGCCGTATACCTATAACATAACCTACAACCATACCTAACATAAAAAACTTCATTTGGATGGGAGGAAGCGCTAAACCGCTCGTGGAAACAAGTTTAGGAAAAATAACGAAAATTCCAAAAATTGTTCCTGAGTCATCCCCTGCGGCGTCCCAATAACCGCTAGTTTGACTTTGGGATCATCATCGTTACCATCATTGTCTTCTTCTTCTCCTTCGTCGTCGTAGTCAACACTGAACTATTTTATGTCCACGGCAGGGCGAAGGCCTCTCCAAGCGACCAGTACCAGTCCCCGCCCCTCTTCCATGTGATGCTAGGAAATTTACTAATCCTACCGCCTCACGCATATATAGTCTTCTATACCGTTTTCGACAGCGTTTCTCTTAATGTCCCATTTTGTGAATCTAATTGACCACCGGTAATTTGCTCCGCGCTTTGCAAAGCCTTCTAAGCTCCACTTGTTCCTCTTGGTCTCACCTAGCTACCAGTGCTTGCTTTCTAATTCACCCTGCCTCTTATACTCACACCCGCTATTTGCGTGGCAGCGCGCCGAATATTTTAAACGAGCAGCGAATAGTTCTGATCAATGTTCGCGGCTCGAAAGCCTCTGTCGCACAGTCAGACGTGACGAACCGCCTTGTAAGCAGTTCCAGATGCGCAGTATTGTTTCCCACTGCGTTTCCAAGCCTCCGTTTTCTCCAGCTCGGGACAGCTGGTCTCGCTTAACTCCAAGTCACGCAAGGGCGTGGGGGGACCGAACTGCGCTCGTATACGCGCAAATTCAAGCATGCCGTTGCTGTCAGTTTCGAAACACCACAGAAGGGGACGTTGGACCTTCGATATAGGTTGGTGACCTTTTCTCTCAAGCGTGGTTGCGAGCGGACATTGACCCCTACGGAATTTTCACCACGCAGGAGGACTTACGGCGTGCTTCCATGGCAAAGAGTGACGCAAGCATTACTGATTGTTTACAGAATATCCGATGCTTTTGGGTGCGATCTACTGGTTCGCTGATTAAGGACGAAGTTTTTTCACCCTTGCCTTTAGAAAGCTGAAAGCAAGCTTTAAACACCGAGTTTACTGACAATTTAAGCAAATCAAATAACTTGCAACGAGCGTTCCCGCGAAAGCGAAACCGAAGCGCGCGCTACCTAACACAGCCTTTCCTTTTTTTTTTTTTTCATTCATGTGAGCTCGACCGTGGGATTCAGTGCAGGCAGAAATATATTTTACTCCATTTCAGGCAAACTTCAGGGATTTCGTGCAGGAGTGGTTCTCAAGATTTGGGTCGCGACCCTGGAGTGACTCTCACTATATTGAGTATAGGGAGCGGATCCCAATCATAACAGCTGTATTATGAGAACCAGCCCTGTGCACATGTTGCTAGGCTGATAGGCTGAGCGTTGCAAAAGAGACCACAAAGTAAAAACGACGCGTTTAATTGTCTGCATGTTCTCTCCAACTGTGGCGATGTGACGAAGGACGTGAACAGTGCCGGTAGATATCAGTACAGAAAAAAAAAGTAACCCATTACAATTACTTCATTCATAAATGTAATGATAACGGTTACCAATTACTACCCCACGAAAGTAACTCAGTAATTACTCAAAAGTATTTGATTACACGCTTACGTTGCATTCCTCCTAACTGTTGTTGATATTGCATAAATGCAGTAAACAACGAACTGGTCTGGTACTCTCAGTGCGTATCGGCAAACAACAATTACTTTTCAAAACTTTCGTCGGCCGTCGTACTTGTTGTGAAGATATCAGCAGCGACACTGAAAACTGATTCTGGAGGGAAAGGAGAGGAAAAGACGGAGGTTAGAGAGTTCGTTCAATGCGCGCGCCGGGGACAGGATGGTGGGGTAATGCATGCGGATCTTCAGCACAACGTTGCGGTTACACGGCATATGGGCTCTACGCGAGGCGCAATGAGCTTCGATGTTGCTGAGACTCGCAGAAAACTCCCCCGATTAGGACAATGAAAAGCCGAAAAAATTTGTCCGTACATAGTTTCCTGGCACTAACGTCCTAAGTGGCCTTCGCTATCGAGACACACCATCAACGGTTTAACGAGCAAAGAAATACTGACACCAAGGGGTCTGTTTGAACATGCGCATCTGCGAGGCTGCTGCACTGTAAAATAATTTACACCCTTAAAAGTGATAAAGGGTGTAAATGTTTATATAACTCACACCCTTAGGGTGTTGTCTACATAACGGACACCCTAGGGGTGTGAGTTATAGACAACTTTACACCCTTTCTGACTTTTTAGGGCGTAAATTATCTTACAGTGTGCGCGGCACACATGCGCCATTCAGTAGTTTTCTACAAATTCAGGTTCTCAAACCTGCGACGCCCGGCACAGCTTGTCAGGTCATTAAATTTAACCGGTTACACGGAAATGGTTACGGAAAAAAAAAGTTAGTGGATTACAGTGAGCGTTAATTACACAATAAACAAAGTAATCGTTACATAACAATATTACTCAAAATGTAATTATTTCAAGCAACTGATTATATGTAAACTCGTTATGTAAAGGTCTGGTAAATATTTATAGCAGTTAGAGAGAGAGAGATGAGATAAGCGATCCTAGCGAGAGTGAGTGAGTGAGCGAAGTCCGCGAGCCTAGGGGGCCAGCATGAAGGAGCGATCTAAATGTACGTATTATCTCTTTCTTGTAGTGGCTGGGTAACACGCACAGCGAAGCGATGCCCATATATACGGTTCCTTACCTGGTTTGCGATTACCAACTTGCGTGACACACCGTTCCAACTTATCGCGTGTCAAGCCCGCCGCGGTATAGCTAGTTGCTGCGTTGCTTAGCAGGCGTTGCGCTGCTAAGCACGAGGTCGTGGGATCAAATCGCGGCTACGGTGGCCGCATATGATGGGAGCGAAGTGCAAAACCGCACGTGTACCGTACATTAGGTGCCCGTGAAAGAATCCCAAGTGGTCAAAATTAATTCGGAGTACCCCTCTGTACGGCGTGCCTCATTATCAGATAGTGATGTTGGCAAGTAAAGCCACCGAACATAATTTAAATTGCAATAGCGGGCCAAAAACGTGACTTGATCTTCAAAGTGAAACTCCCATTGAGTTTACCGCTGGGTGTACTCAAAGTGAGCAGTAACATGTAAGGAAAGGACGGAGAGTAAGTGAAGAGGGAATAAGCCGCCGTATTCGCAAAACTGTCCTCGCGTATATGCCGTGATCGACTGCCTATACAGCGGCTACCGACTCGTTATCAAGCCGATCGCTATAACGGTTGCAGGGCTCTCGTATATAACGGCCAATCACGAAAAACCTCCTACGTAAGAGAAGTTTTGTTAACACAGGCCAAGATGCGCATTGCCCAGCATTCCCAAGCCACTGAACACAATCACGTGAAGACGGAACGAACGAAATCTGAGTCCCAGAGGAAACGGTACAAGGGTCGGCCCCCGACCGCCGCTGTCAAACCAGACATTTGGGGTGCGATCTTGTACGCGTTCCAAAATAGAACGGAGGCGGTCCGTTCCACCGAGCCGCACACGCTTGGTCAGTTTGAACGGTGTCGAACGCCATGACGTCAATTGTGAAGTGATATCTGCTGTCAATCATTCCGTGTTGTCTGCTATCGGACGAACGCAACGGAACGGACCGCCAATTTCGCGACGGAAAGAACGGACCGCCTCCGTTCGAGTTTGGAACGCGTACAAGATCGCACCCTTGTTGACATCCATTTCGCGACCGTGATTCTAACTATAGCCTCCATAGCGGAACCACGTAAGGCGGGATGCGACACTTCGCGGCGCTCCTGTAAGCAGCCGCGTCGACAGGCAGTCTGCGTTGTTCTTCGCGCCGTCACCCGCGCACGCACACACGACGGCGAGAAATTGCGCACATCCGCGGATATTCGCTGGTTTGGCCACGCAGCCTCAGCACCCTTGCATACGTGTTAAAGGGTTCTGACTTCCGTTTTCATGTAAGTTCGTTCTTTCTTCAATCTCCACTCGTCTCAATCTGCGCCAGAGTCACATCCGCAACGGCAGGATGAAAGAGGTCAGCCACTGGGTCTCTGTTGATACGATGCCATTGCAGCTGGGGTGGTTACGCGAGTGTGACTCACTCTCGCGACGTGCCGTCGAGCCTGTAAGAAGCGCGCGAATTGGACGTCGTTGTTGCTCCAGCTTCCGTCTCGCCTCCCTCTCTCCTTATGTGTGTACTTCCCCCGACACTCCCCGCGTTTTTTTGAGGCGTCTGCATGCGTTTCCCGCTTCGCGAGCATGACGCGTCTCGTGGCAACACGAAAGTGTCGCCGCGGCATCCGGCAACGATCGTCAGGTGTGTTTGCTCGCGTCCGGGTTGCAACGGCACAGTGGCCTCCAGCGTGAGGAAGCTGCAACTTGGAAAGCCGGTCGCGCGCTCGTCAATTTGACTACGTCGGCAGGGAAGCATAAGTAACGGGGTGCCGGGTGGGATGGAGAAGCAAACTGTGGTTCTCTGGGCGCATGCGGAATTTGATGGTTCAATGTGTACTCTATTTATGGTTCAGTCTTAAGAGAAAACCTAGAATTCCGTCACCGATCATTGCCAAGACTGGAAGACCGACAGACTGTGTGTGCTAGCAAGCGTATGTGCGTACGAAGATGCCTCCTTTTTTTTTCAGAGAAGCCAATAAAGCGGTCAAGTATATTGACTGCATAAACAGTCAGGTGACGCTTGGCAGCCGGCTGCCTGTTGAGGTAGCTATTCTCACACTGATCATCTGGTAGACCTCCCTGCCTTTCCTGCCTCTGCTCTCTCTCTCTCTCTCTCTCTCTCTCTCTCTCTCTCTCTCTCTCTCTCACACACACACACACACACACACACACACACACATCTTGAACAGTACTAATTATGTTGTCCTTTCCTTTCTTTTCTTCTTTGTCGTTGCCGATATCATTTTCGCTGAATATTAAGTGTTCAGGTTGTGGGCAGCTAACAATGGGGCATTTGTTTACCTCAACTCAGTGTTGATTTAGGCGGACCGAATATTTCCCACGCTTTCCGTTCCTCACCGACATTCCCGTCTAACCTCTCGCTGCGTCCAGCGGACCCTGGAATCTGCACTCCGAATAGAGACGGCGGACGGAGGGTTTCGGTTTCGGGACCCTTTTGCTGGGCGAAACAGCTTCTCACTTTCAACGACAGGCGGCGCCACAAAGACAGCCCCTTCCGCGGCTCGGTTTCGATTGCCGGACGCCGTCCGGACTCTCAAAAGCACGGCGTACAAAGACGCGCTCACTGTAGCCGCAGCTTGCAGTTTCTTGCTTATATTCGCTCAGTTGTGTTCACCTTAATTTTTCGCACGTTGTCAGACAAAGCTTATAACGTTAACGCGAGTGCGACAGCGCACAAGCTAGCGTCAAAAATTCTCAATATTCTCAAAATTCTCAAAATTCAAAAATTCGTCAAAAGCCCGGCGTTCTACGTGCCAGAACCACGATTTGATTATGAGGCACGTCGTAGGGAAGGACTCAGGATTAATTTTGACCACCTGGTGTTCTTTAACGTGCGCCATATGCAAGGTACAAGGCGATTTCTGCACTTCACCCCCATTGAAATGAGGCCGCCGTGGCCGGGATTCGATCCCGCGCCCTCGGACTTAGTATAGCGCAACGTCTTAGACTACGTCACCACGGCGGCTGATGATTTCTTGGCATGCTCATCAATCCAGCACACAAACCCCGAGCTCTGCCCTGTTGTATTTCCTGACCGACAACAAGAAAATCACCTGTGGCGTTTTTTCTTCTTTTTCATTCACAAAATAGCTAGACGAAAATACGTTAAGCGGTACGTTTGTTGGTAGCCCAATAGTTTGCGCTCAGCCAGTATTCATTCTCTTTCCTATCACGCCTTAGGCATAATTCCTCCTCTCCCTCAACGGCTGAAACCCCAGCTGCCTTTTCACCCATTCCTTCTTAGACCTTGGGGTAACTCTAATATTATTTCAGCATCGAATCGATCGACGACTTCGGCAGAGCGTGCACAATGCATTGGTGCTTGTTTCTCTTACTGACTCCTTTTAACTCCTGCCCTATAATATTGCGAGTCATAATTAAACGAAATCACGCAGCGTGTGATAAAACTTAATGACGCAGCGGTACAGTTCTCAGGGTTCAGTTTTATGGGGGCCTCTTTCGCATCGCCGCTAAACCGAACGCATCAATCACGTTGCGGTATCGTGTGTATACTGCACGCCCACGCGTCAACCGAGTCAGATTAACGACGCGCACCAACAACAACAAGCTTTGTAGATTCCGCTGCATACAGAGGCCACTAAAGCGATTGTCGTTTGTCAACAAGCGCATGCACTGCTACGCCACGTTTCGTTTTGTCACTTTCGCGTAAGTTGGACGATCACGATTAGCGCCGCTCTTCAGCGGGGTTTCGCCGCGTGGCAATGTAGCGTTGACGGTTTGCAGCAGTTTGCACCGCGTAACCACGGGTACGAATTATCTGCCTCAATTTTATTCGCGGCGCAGACGCTGGCGTACTACTGAGCGCGAGTAATGGTGCGAAGTCATTTGTACCGACAGGCTTCAGCACCGTGACGCTTAGACGACGCTTTATAGATGAGTGGAAAGCGTGTATGACGCGAACGCTTGATCGGCTGCTCGTTTGCTTTCCTTTTATCGTTATCCTTTCGACATTAAGCCAAGTCTTAGCTTCGGCATGCACGGAAACCCGAATCATTTTCGCACGTACAATATTAAATATATGGCCGTCCCAATCAGAACGTTGTCCGCTTCACGCCCGTTTGCTGTGAAATGTTTCTGATCTTGTCCGAGCATGAACGCACTCTTCTGTCCCATCAGCACATGCAGCAGAGCTGCACAAAGAACTCATGTGGCGGACACTAGAACTACCTCGCTCGTGACATGGCCTCCGAGATCCTGTTAGCGCAGGCAATCTCGGAGGCCGTGCTCAACGCATATACCTGGGATGTTCTGGAAGTTGCTTTGTGCTTATGGCGGAGTTTCCCTCACGTGAAGCAGCAGCAGGCACTGTTTGCATTCACGTGAAAGGTGCACACGTGTTCCCAGGGAACATATGGATCTTACAGACCGCAGGGTTGCAGGTGCCGCATGTTCAAGCACGCCAAACGCTGAGGCAATAGCAGAGCAGTTGCACGCAGGGCCGAAGCGAAAATGCAGTAGCCTTCCCGCCAGGTCAGAACAAAAATTATATATCAGGAGGTAGAGACCAGAGTAAAGCTTGGTGACTTGGATATACTTTAACTTATCTTGCAAAGTAAGCGTACGTATCGACTTTAACATCAAGCTGTCCAAAGTTATGTTTCTTCCAGAGAGAATGCACATCAAGGCGGTTATATGAGAGTCTTCCCTTGAAACCGACAACACAGCAGTAAGGCCCACATCACATAAGAAAGAAAGAAAGAAAGAAAGAAAGAAAGAAAGAAAGAAAGAAAGAAAGAAAGGATCACTACACCGAGTGTCTCCTCCCTTCCGTTCGTCGAAATAGCACGCAGTCTAATCTGCTTTCATCCTTCTTTTACATAGCGTCACGTTTCCAGGTAACAGTACTACATTCAGCACTGATCCAATATTATTTTCTTTCTGCAGGCATTTTCCGTCAAGAAGAGAGAGAAAACTTTTATTATCAAGTGAGTGGATTTTTTTTTCCCAGCGGTGTGGGCTAGCGTGGCCGTCTGCTTTGCCGCGACGTTATCAGCCCATTCCACCAACCGTATCTCGTCTTGCGGGTTGGAAGTTAAGAAGGATTGTTTGGTTAAGTTGCACGCGAAACGGGCACGCGCCCAGATGTGCGGGCCACCCATGGCGAGCGCCCGCGCGAGTGGGTCGCGTGCGGCGCGTATAACGAGTACGAGTAGCGTTAAGTGTACAAAGTGCTTCCAGGGTCGCTTTACCTTCGCTTTCCCGTTGTCCACAGCTGGTGGCGCAGGATCGCAAAAGGGAGGCGTGTAGGCAAGGAAGCAGGAACGGTACCACAGTTTCCAGCGTGCTCCTCAAAACGGCGCGCAAGCATACGCGCGCACCCGCGTCCGCACTTTATTTCGCCGCCGGCAGAACGAGACCGCAATCGGCAGGACCCTCGTTTTGGGCTTCCGGCTCGCTCTGACGGTTTTCGTTTCCCCCCCTGCTGTTGCCGGCCCCATCGCGGCTGCTTATCGGCCCGAACTCCTTCCGTCGCTGCCGCCGCCATCGCCTCGACAAACGGTGAAGGCAGCGTACGCGTCTTCCCGTCTTCGGCACGGGACCGGACCTCCGGTGCCGACGTCGTCAGGCACGCAAATTGGAACGACCTTGAACGGAGCCCGCGCTGCCGGGACAGCTCGCATATTCCGGCGCACCACAGCCTCCGTGCAAGAGAGAGAGAGAGAGATAGCACTTTATTTACACCAGAGCATGAAGCGCCCCGAGGGAAGTGGTCGAAGGAGCGAGGCGGGAAAAACTGTTCGGCAGCTTGTTAAGATGACCCCTAGACGGGTCCGACGGCCTAGGGTCAACCGCGGGGCGGGTCGCTCGTCTCCCGCTGCGCTCGCGTGCAGATTTTGCTGTTGTCCCGTCCTTTGGTGCCGCCCTTTGCAAGCGTGCACGCCGCGCTGGTTTTGTCGAAGTCAGATAAGCGGCTTGTTGAATTCATATCAGCGACGAAAGCTTTCTCTCTCTCTCTCTTTCTCTCGTTTCTCTCTTTTTTTTTGTTGATTTAAAGTCCTCACTCAGATTTCTCAATCTCTCTTTCATGCGAACGGAGATAAGACACGTAGTGACCCGAATGATGGAGAAACTGTACAGGATGCTTCAGCGAACACATTCAAAGATGTTTAAAAGTTGCCTGTGGCAGTTAACACATTCCTAGACCATGAGCTGGTCTACTCGAAGAGGCAGGCATTACTTAGACAAAAAAATTGAAATGCACAATCGACAAATTAATAGAAATTCACTAATTAGGTTTTTAACTAATTACCCTATGGCACATGTTGCAGCTTACAAATTCTAGCACGTGACACTGCAAAGCATATCCACTTGAAAATAATTGTATGAATGACACCATTTACGAGATACGCGCCGTCAAACTTGAGGTAAAAATACACGGTCGTTCCACTGACACTTCTTAAAAGCACGTCGTTTGATGCATTGAAACACAAAGACCACTGGAACGCCAATACGTTTCCCCGCAAAGTTCTGGAATTAATATCTCGAGACTGGCGTAATCATGAGAATTCGTTCCAAGTGGATTCACCTTGCGAACTCCCCGGCTAGGAGAATTTGTAAACCGCAATATGTGCCATAAGGTAACCAGATAATTTAATATAAATATGAACCGTATGGCAGGCTGCGCGGGAGCGTTCGACAAATGAGGACCGGCCAATAAACACGCCGTATTGTGGGCGACTCCGGATTAATTTTAACCACCTGGGGTGCTTTAACGTGTAGCTAAATCTAAGCGCACGAGACATTGCTTGCATTTCATCACCCTCACCGAAATGCGGACGCCGCGGTGGCAATCGAACCCGCGACCTCGAACACGGCAGCGCAACGCCGCACAGCCACTACGCAAGCTACCGCGGCGACTACACACGCCGTTTCCGTGCCGAATACAAACATATAAAAAAAAAAGCTTCCTTTCCTGACTCCCCTCCACCTCGATCGTTAGGAGGCACCGGCTTCAACCCTCTCCCGCGCGCCCTTCGCTTTACGTGTCAGCAGCCGAACGGGGGACTCGATACGTGAAGTCTCGCGCACGGAGCAGCGAGATCGGAGGAAACGCGTCCAGCGACGGAGAAGTGTTATCGCCGTCGTCTCCGGCGACGGTTGTTACCGGCGAGGCGCGCGCACCGCGGCAGGAACTGCGGAAATCGTCTAATTAGGTCCCGAAACCGTGTGTGTACACACACACGCACACGCACACCGCCGTACACACGCGCCAAGGCCGGAAACGCTCTCGGTGTGCGACGAGGGTGCCGCCGCGCACACGCTTTCGTCTTTCGCGCAATTGTGGCGGCCGTTCCTGGTGGCCGCATGCCCCGAGGCGTAGAGTCTCCGGCAAAAATTACCACAGAGGGATCTATGGCGCTTCGATTCTTTGGCTACCACTGTAACGATCGGTAGCATATATATATATATGTATTTGTATATATAGACAGCCGAGACAGCTTCGAGGCCATGTAATGGAACACGCTCGGAATCCTCTAGAAGACGTATGAAAGACGCTTCTGCGACATGACGCCACCTCGAGGCGACAAGAAAAAGTTGAGAAGAGCACGTATTATTCCTATGTTATGTCTTTGCGCCTGCGAACCTGTGAAGAATTCGATGCGACTTATACATTAAGGGCACGGAAAAGCGTTTCTACGTTTTCTTGTGCGCAGATGACCTTCCCGTCGTCCCTCCAAGCGTCCTGCTCAGCCGCCATCTTGTTTGGACAGGAAAGTAGCCTGCATCGTTATTGACTTCGACGCTGTCTTCGCGAACTTTGTCTACTTTGACGTCTTCGTGAGAACTTGAACGAGATTTAAGATGGCCGCTCTCCTCTTAGCCGCCTACTTTTCCGTCTACGGCGAGTATTGGAACGCAGCCATAGTTTGCTGAACATGTCAGGGCCATAATTCTCTGCGTACACGCAATGTCATTGCGAATTCCCGAATTTATAACGTAATATTTCGTTGAAGATGATCAATTTACAATGTTATATATATATATCGTTAGAAAATGAAGCACGTCACTGACCAAGGTCAATATAAATATAAAATGACGTTTCGGTATCCGTACGGATCCCTTGTTCAAAATAGAATGTTGGCTAAGCACAAGGTTCTTAAGTAACGTTCAGCACATGGCGCAAAGTTCGGGAGTACACGTGCTTTAGAGCGCTAGATGATCTACTGATAGTGTCATTTGCCGTTTGAATTATTAGCGATTCGAGATTGAGCCTCGTTGTCAAGTTTTTCTCTGTGGCCACGATACGCGCATTGTCCCAGTTAATCTCGTACCCCGTCTTCTCGGCATGCTCTGCGAGGGCATTTGTCACTGCGTGGCTTTTGGCGACATCATTCTTGTGCTCTTTGAGACGCCCGCAGAAATTTCCACTTTCGCCAATATACACCGATTCGCAATCGGCGCATGCAATCTTGTATACCACGCCAGGAAAACGTGCCCGAGGGAGAGGATCCTTCACGTTCATCAAGACACCTTTAAGCTTGCTTGCTGGCACATGCGCGATTTGTACACCGCGTTTCTTAAAAAAAAACACGAGCTAAAGCTTTCCTAACACCTCGAATATATATACGGGACAGCAGCGCACTTCTGTCTCTATGCTGGAGCGTCCATGGCTTGTCTGTCAGTCTGCTGATTATTCATCAGGAACTTCGCTGAGCTCCAAATAGAATGCTTGGGGTACCCGTTCTCCGTTAGGTCCTCTTCAATGATCCGAAGCTCCTCTTGCAGGCTGCATGCATGAGAACAAGTAAGGATGGCGCGTTCCGAACGAACCACTGCCCGTTGGTGGGCCGCCGGATGAACCGAGTAGAAACCGGGGTGTGTCTACCCGAGTGCGTTGGCTTTCGGCACACGCCGAATGTAAGGCCGTCGAAAGCATGCTTGATCGGTGCGCCCGAAAAAGGGAGGCAGCCATCTTTTTCTTCTTCCATAGTAAACTGGATGAAAGGCTGTCGAGGAAACGTTGCACGTTCTTCTAGTCTATGACACAGGAACAATCGTCCACGTAACCTCAAGAAAAATTTGGGTCTAGGCTGAAATGACTCCAAGTGCTTCCATCGTTAGGTTTGCAGCAGCGATTAAAATAGATAGTCCCATTGCGCTACCGAAAACTTGTCTTGGTCAGTGACCTGTTTCACATTTTCTAAGAATATATATATATATATATATATATATATATGAACGAGAAGAAAGGGAGTTAACAACCGAGGGGTCCGATTGTTTTGTTATGTCATAAGAAGCCAACAAACAAAGACACCAAGGACAACACAGGGGAAATTACTTGTACTCAATAATTAAAGTGAAGATATGACAAATCAAGGGAAATGAAAGTGAAGGAAAAAACAACTTGCCGCAGGTGGGGAGCGATCCCACGTCTTCGTATTACGTGTGCGATGTTCTACCAATTCAGCTAACGCGGCGCCTTTTTCCCATCCACATCCTGAGGTATTTTTCACTACGAGAACTGGATGTATATATGCAAGCAAGAGCGACAATTTATTGCGTTGCCTGTCGAAATGACCCACAACGCTGCATTTAAGGACTATATAGCAGCTAGGGCAACACGATACATATTCTTGGCGACCCTACTTGTTCCTGTGCACACAAATGATTATTCGTGACAATAAGCTGTCTTAATGACCAAACCGAATGTTTAACGAATACAACATTTTTTAATGCCGACTTGACCGGCGAACTGCTAGATAGCTGAAATATTTCGCTTCATCTGTCATCCTTTATCCATTTAATAAGTTAACGCTGTTGAGAAGCCGACGACATATTGTACTTATTACCAACATTTGTAATCCACAACGAATGAATGAATGAACCCCTGATGTATGTTAGTTGACTTGCGCTGAGCCCTGTACGAGTGTACAATTGTTATTACTCTCTTACATGTTCCCGTTTCTTTTTTTTTACCTCTCCCTGCGCTGCCGCTATGGTAGTAAATCAATTTTTTCCTTCCCTCTTCTTCCGTGTTTCCTTCTACATAAAGAAAGTAAGATGAGGGTGAGTTTAATGAGATTAATTGCGGAGAGGACGACCAAGCGAGGAAGCATGCTTGTGGCCTACTTCCCTGCACAATGGGACAGAAATGGTAGCCGTTCGTGAAACAGTCTTAAGAGATCAGAGATGATAGACGTTGTGAGTGTGGCAAGCGAATGATTTTCCTATACTAATTATTTGCAGGGCAGAGGAGTGCATTTCGACTAGCAAGCTCTTCGGCGTTTTTCGACCTTTCTCGTTTGCATTAACTTCCGTTTTCCTTGAACCGCTTTTTTTTTTCTTTCTTCGCCCCACATTTCAGGCGCGCGCGGCGTCGACTTCTCGAAGAATGGTGAACACTGCCAGAGTAATTTACGGCGCGTTTTCACCGCCGGCATGCCCACACTTTCCCTTAGGAGGGGGGGGGGGGGAGGGGGGGTGCGTGCGACGCGCACTTGTGTGATTTGCTGCGGCGCCAGCGAGCCTTTTTTCGTTTCGCCTAGGAGATTACGGCCGGAAACCGGGGGGGGGGGGGGGAGGGGGGGGAAGGGAGAAGCAGCAGAAGCAGCACAAGCACCGCTGGCACGAGCGCGCGTGCCCCTGCCGTGTGGCCGGCGCTGCGCCATTAGACTAATGCCCAAGTTTGGCGCAAGCAGCGTTGCTATACGGCGCACACGCACAGCCGCAACCGAAGGCACGCGGCGCCGTCGCGAGCAGTGGCCGCGCACGCCCCGCCGCCTCCGCGCCCTCTGCGCCCAGGCCCGGCAGGACGTCCCGAAGGTTGGCCGCGGCAGGCTCAGCGGGGCGCGATCCCGCCGGCGCCGAGACCGAGCGCTAGGCGCGCAGTGGGCTCCGGTGTGGCAACCCCCGGCGAAGGAGCGAGATAAAGAAACCAAGGCGGGCGTTAAAGAAGCAAGGGGATACGGCGACAGCGGCTCCATCAAAGTCGGCTTCGCTCGGTGCCACGAGGCCTGTCGGCGCCTTGGTGGATGCAGCGGGCACGGGGCGCGCGCTGAGAAGCGCGAACTCGGCAACACCCCCGTACGCGTAGCTTAAGTGCATGCGCTATCACGTGCAGTACGACCCGTCGGGAGTACGTTTACACGGCGAGGGCTTAGTTTGGAGATCCGGCAGGCGGTTCCGTGATACGCGCGCGCGTTCTCGAGCTTTATGTGCATAATCTATGCTTGTCTGGTATTTGCTCTAATGCTCAATCTCACCGACGCGGTTGTTTCTGAAGCGGGAGGTTGACTGCTGATGCTCAAGCAGTCAAGCGCACCTCCAACTATCGCACTTCTTTTCTTCTTTTCTTTTTTTTTGAACAGTGGAGACAGGGGAATTAAGGTCAAACAATGTACATATCTCAACTCGTTAATTGTAAATATTCCTCGGTGCTACAGGACACCTGTGCGACGCTCGCATCGTGTGTTACATGAGTTTGACAGGTGAGCTTCTTCGTTTGTTTCACTCTTAAGTTAGTACTGTGGCATAAAGGACGGCTGTTTGTCCTTGCGACTACAGGCTAAATAAAGAGCCTACAAGCAAACATGTATAACAGTTGCTACAGACAGTGATCTATAGAATAGGGGGAGTGAGGGGGGATGAAGCACGGGCAGCGTGATGATGATGCACGACCTCAAATAGACCACGACGATGAGCACGTATACCTGCCTCACAGTGCTGGTTTTCTAGACAAGCTGCATACTTGTAAACAAGTAGGCATATCGTACGGGCAAATTTACAGAGCATACGTCTACATTGCCACTTCGCATTTTCACTGTTCGCTTCTCTAAACAAGAGTCTCTGCTGAAAATACCTTCTGTAAACTTTGACTCGTTTGTTAACCTAATTTTTACCGCGAACTTTCATGCCATTGAAGTTTCTGCAACATTTTGCAGTCCGCACGGTATGTGATAGTATATAGGGCCGCCGCACTCTGCTGACGTCACCCTCTGCGGCTTGTCTACAGAACTTGCACTTGCAATGAAGACTAAAGGGAGAGGTAAGGCAGCAGGTACGCACAACCAGCTCGATGGAAGTGCTTATAACAATTGCCCGAACAAGCACAACACTAGTAATACCAGCTGTGTGGAACATGTCAGACGAAATCTTGCAAGCTGAAATTTAAAACAGATCTATCTATCTATCTATCTATCTATCTATCTATCTATCTATCTATCTATCTATCTATCTATCTATCTATCTATCTATCTATCTATCTATCTATCTATCTATCTATCTATCTATCTATCTATCTATCTATCTATCTATCTATCTATCTATCTATCTATCTATTATCTATCTATCTATCTATCTATCTATCTATCTATCTATCTATCTATCTATCTATCTATCTATCTATCTATCTATCTCTATCTCTCTCTCTCTCTCTCTCTCTGTGTGTGTGTGTGTGTGTGTGTGTGTGTGTGTGTGTGTGTGCGTGCGTGTGTGTGTGCGTGTGTGTGTGTGCGTGCGTGTGTGCATGCGCGCGCGCGCGTGTGTGTGTGTGTGTGTGTGTGTGTGTGTGTGTGTGTGTGTGCGTGCGTGCGTGCGTGCGTGCGTATGTGTGTGTGTGTGAATATGAATATGCGAATATCTGAATATGAATGCAGTGCTACGGCATATGGCGCGCCCTATATATTTGCATGCAGGTTGGAAAAAAAGGAAGAGCTCAGCCCTGATGAAATAACTGCACAGAGGTGTTTAGCGCTAGACCTTTGCAGTAGAGCATACCGTGCGTGCCAGTAGTGCTACCTAATGGACAGTGATAACTACCGGTTCGCACTCACGTGCTGCTACCCGTATGCTTGTCATTAGTGCTAACGATCATGGAGATGAGTTGACAAACGCGTGTCCTTTCCACAGACCGCTAGCTACAAGGCAGCGTAAATGCTACGCGCTTACAGAGCTTTTGCTCCGTGTAAAAAAAAAAAAAAGACAGCAGAGAGCTTTTTTCATCTGGTTAGTTATTACACGCTTGTCTTTAATCAAAGCATGACGTGCACGCGCCCTTAATACTTAAGCGTTTGCATTTAGATTCTTGCCATGAGAGTTCAGTATATCGATCGCTGCGAGAAAGAGCAGGATCGTTGCTTCACATGATGAAGTCGAATTTGATACTTTCGTTAACGAGTCATCCAATCTTAATTGCCCCGCGCGTTGTCCGCAAGCTCTATCTCCCACTAAAATACTGGACACATGCGCGAAAATCTCAGCCGCCTCAGCATCCTCGAGTGAAAATGAAGTTACATCGGCGATAAAAAGGCGCTTAAAAAGGCTGGGCGACAGGAGGGGGAAGGGAACAGGGAAAGCTACGCTTAGAAGTTTCTTTAACATGCATTCTCTTCGCCGTATTTCTTTCTTATTCGTTTTTGACGCCTGAAACACCGAGACCTTTATGCATAAGCACGTAAGAAAAAGCAAAGCGGGCAGCCGCCACGGGCGAGCCTTCGGGAAGGCGTCCTGGAAATCTTTAAGGAGGGCTGCCAATTAAGCTAAAGATAACGAGGAGGCGCGAAGTGGCCGATCCTCGGTCCCTGCACATCTTCCCTTTCTTGCAGATAGAAGCTATACGCCGCCCAGCGGCGCTCGCCTGATGGAAATGGATCACCCACGCCCGCCTCTCACACGCAGCGCACGGGGAGACTTTTGCCTGCACGGTGTCACGCCCACCCGAGAGCGATAAGGCGTATCGCGCAACTTTCTTCCGCGCGCTGATCTCAAGCTACAAAGTCTAAAGCGAGAGAGGAAGATGTAGCCAGATAGATTAAGAGGGAAAAAAGAAAAACGATACGAAAGTCTTCGTCACGGATTCGAGCGCAGGCTCCATCTAGGCCTTCCGCATGTACCGATCTTGTTTCAGCACGATTCCCGTATATAGGAGTCATGTATACGGAAGCATAGCGTGGAGGCTGTGTGAAGAACGTCACTTCGGAAACGAGGTTATTGTGTACTACGATCTTCCGGTGCAACTTCATGCAGGGCAGGGAAAATTATGGGCAAGGTAAGCCCAATCAGAACAGAGGGCCTGAAGCAGGGCTCCTCCATTGTCGGCCTATGATATAGCACTCAGCGTGGCGCAGACTGAATGAAAGCTATACGAAAGGATCAGTAGTGCGAAACGGGCAAGCTTTACTCCTTTCTCTGAAGCGCGCATTCTGCTTTCGTTACTGATTATCCGACGCGGGGACCTGACGTTCGCTGCACTGCATGCAGTTAACAAGACGAAACATCGCTATGTGAGGGCCGAATTAATAAAACTTGTCATTCGTTAGAGCTGTTTTTTATTGGCCGGCTGCCTTCGATCGCTAATAACGCGGCCAACATCACGATCCGCAGACAACTTCTTATACAGTTTTATAGAGTAAGAACGTTGTTTCTTTTTCTGTCAATGTGTCGGATTTCGGCGATGGTGGAGTTGTCCATTTGAGGAGATGACTATATGCAAGAACAACTAAGCGGGGGGGGGGGGGGGATGGGCTGACAGTTGCCTATGTATTTGCTGACGTGTGTGTGTGATGGCGCACCTGCAAGAGTTCAACTTGAAGTGCTTCTTTGCATTACTTCTAACGAATATTTGACATTGTATTTCAATTTCCTGAAAGTCTTTTTTTTTGCTGTTGTTGCTAAAATCACTGTATGCTTAACAGAACCTTCCGCACTGTTTCCGGCCGCAGCAATTTTCGGACGTCGTGTCACGACCAGCCGACGCCCCTTTGACGTCAATAAATTACGTCACGGTCAACGTCTAAATAATGTGTAGCGGCCCATCCGTGAGGTTTGGCGTGCGAGAAGTGAAACGTTAAATTGAATTTTTGCCTCGAGATTCATATATCCTGCGATTTCTTCTTGAAGGTGGAAGCCACTTTCAATCTGCCGCTGAGTTACGCAAGGCTCTTAAAAACAAGTATTTTATCAAACAGTTAAATGATACTTTATTTGTCGTATACTTTCAGGTTTATAAGGGCATGTGAAAACACTAGCACAATCATACACCGTTTCATTACACTACATGGGAATGTGATGAAGGGTCGCGCACGACTCCTCACACCATGCACAAGCATAAACCTCGTACTAATACCTAGATCAGCTGCGTGTTCTACCTTTCTCTGTTGCCTCAGTGATAGATAGAGCGTTAACAGCCGCCACCCCCTTTTCCAGTAGCAATAAAAGGCTCAGCGTGATCGACTGTGGCTTGCCTTCGACTGACGTGTACCATTTAACCAGTGCTGGTCGATGTTTTAAAGAGACGCTAGCGTTGTCACATCGCAGCAGCCCTGTTCAAGAATAGCCACACGTGCCAATGAACACAAAATTTAAATTCAAAGAAACAGCAAACAGACATGGAGGCACAAAGAGCAAGCCGCGCCGCGTCGACGATAAGTAATAAGAACCATACGAAAAGACAGTGAAATATAGAGAAGGATAAATGCTCAAACTATATATACCTTACTCTGCGGCATCTATTGTCCCACGCTATCGATCCCCACAAAGGTATACATACTCCACGGTTATCCTCCCATGCCAGATCACCCTTCATCTTTTAGTATACAAAATTTTGGGTTAACTTTGTTCTTCTTCTTGTTCTGTTATTCCCTATTCGTTCGCACCGCATTCGAGATAAGTCAGAACCGTTCCAACGCCTCCTCCCCCCTTCCCCCCTCTTCTCCTCTCCCCCTCCCTGCGCGGACAATGAACTGTAACATACTAATCTGCACGGCTGCCGTGACGGCTCACAAATATTCATAACGGACGCCATTAATGACCACGTATCCGCGGCATGAAATTGTAATTACGGCCAGCCGCCCGGACCCCGCGCAGTTGTCTTCGGCCGCACGATGCAGCGCGCGCTTTTAGCGCGCGACGCGCCGGCCCTTCCAGGTTTTTTCACCTGCCACGCGAAATAAACGTCGCGACCGAGACAATCCGCCACAGAGAAAAGGAAGAAGAAAAGACTCGTAAGAGGGGGCGCCAGTTGCGAAAAAGAAACAGGCTTAAAAAGAATGCCGGCAGGTCGACTGAAAAAAAAAACAGAAAAAAAAAACCGGAATTCAAACTGCACGCGTTGTATATAGCAAACGAGCGGCACCTTTGTGCACTTGTTCTTCCGATCACTCTTTTGTCCTCTGTCTTTTCTTTTTAAATCGCGTATCTCTCTTTTTTTTTTCTTTACGCTGGGTGTCGCCACGAAGCAGGGGACGCGACGACTGAGCGTATTTATGCAGGGACATCGCTAGGGTTTATATTATGCGCCGGGGGCGAATGACGTCGAAGGGGGACGCGGTTACTTTCATTAAACAAATGAGAGCCGCGACCACAAAGGAAACAACGCCAGGGCAGGGGACCCCTGGTCCAAGCGCTGCGTGCCGTAAGCACCGTTACAGTCGCGCGTTCAATACCTTACTTTATTTTCCTTTATTTTGTTTCGTTCTGAAGACAATGAATCATTATTTGCGGGTCGTTAAAAAAAGGTGTCTCTCTCCGCCCGTGCAGTTCTATCTGCACATCGCGGTATTGTTTCCAGATTTTCTGTTCGCGTCTTATTATTGTTACTATTAAATTTTTGCTTGTTCATCCTCGTTAATCGTGATAAAAACGCAACATCAAACAACGACCATTTTTTATTCCTTAACAATCACCCTCTCTCCCTTCCCCACCACCCTTTTTTGTGTTTTTTGTCTTGCTGAGAAATATAAACACAGCTGGAATGCCAAATTCGCTTGTCACAGTACAAGGTATCGCTCGTCGTAAAGTATGGCGTATTAGTGGACGAAACGCTTTCTGTGAACGTTCGAGCTTCGCTTTTCTCCATGTACAGGTTCTCAGGGCTGCGCACACTGTGTAGGTGTAATTAGCATTGCGTTACACACCCCATCGACGAGCACGTACGATGTACAGCGGGAGAACCCAGCAAAACATGCAACCGTGACTTAATCTTAGGAGTACAAGTTTAAAGTAGCGTGGATTATATAGCGAACATGAGTTGACGACATTTGTATACCTCAAATGAATAGGAAGAGCCAGACTCAGACACAACAGCTGGGGCCGAAGTCGCAAGGGTTTTGAGGACGCTAGGTGGCGTCGACCAGACAAGACGCCTTCGCATTGAGCTCCGACAATGTCATGCGTTTCATCGTTTTTTTCCTGCTACCAGCCTATCGACGACATTATCCTCGGACTGGGCTTCGCTCAAGGAACGGCTGGATGTCCTGCCCTCCGCAAGTGAGCCCATCTTTTGGATTTTACGAGGGTTTTTTATCCGACCACGTCGCTACGCCTAACGCCGGAGCTGAGACGCAATCCTGCAACCTGCCCCCACTTCCGTCGACGCCAGCCTCGCGCCACCGCGCGCGGTTGCGTGCCATGAGGTGTCGGGTGCCGTAGACGCCAACGTGCAATCGGAGGCGCCTCGCTCACTTAGAATGGACCTTACCCCGCCTGCCGCCGCAACCGAGCCAGCCAATGTAATGGACACTCAGCAAACCGAGAACGCTGCTGAAGACGGCTGGACAACAGTTCAATACAAGAAGAAGAATCTTACCGCCCCCCTGCACCCTGCTGGGCTCCACACAGTCGTAATTCGGCCTCAGAGTGCACCTCCCTCAGCACAAATTGCACCACATCTCACAAGCCGTGCGGCAACAAGCCCCCCTCAGCCCTCACGAAGCCCTGGATCTCTCACTGCATATTAAGCCGCGAAGCAATATAATTGTTATCAAGACCCCAAGTTCAATAGCAGCGGAGAAAATCGCTGCCATGTCTCAACTCGCACTTGGACCAACCACGCACACTGTCACGGCATACATAACCGCGCCGGCCAACTCCTGCAGAGGGGTTATCCATGGAGTTGACGCCGGCACATCTTCGGAGCACCTGATGCAGAACTTGGACACTTTTGGGCCCACCATAGTAGCCTCCCGGATGATGGGCCGTTCAGAGACTGCTATTATTACATTTGAAGGAAGCATTGTCCCCAGGAAAGTCCTCTATCATCGAGCTATGTTCCGACGTTTGCCACACCACCCCAAAGCAGAGTTCTGTTCCTTATGCCTGATGTATGATCATCGTGCTGACAACTGCCCCACCAAATCAACTATCTTCAGATGTCCTGACTGCACGAGACAACTCAAGCAGGCAGGAGAGGAACACCAATGCTTTCTCCTCTGCCTGCACTGCGGTGGCGATCATAGAACCAACGACCCCAGCTGCCAAATTAAAAGGCAAAAAGACCAAAACAAGACAGAACGAGCCTACTTGCGACGCATCAAACTGCGCAACGAGCAACCGCCTACGCTTGGTTCCAGCGACCCCAACACCGCAACCTCAACTGATTACCATCGCGAATACCCTGCTTTATTATCGCACGGACAGCAACAGCAAACAACGCAGACGCAGCAGCCCCAGAAGAAGCAACAAGACGTGCTACCTAACACACTGCTGTCACAGCCGACGACTTCGGCAAGCGCTACACCGAACGTGCAACGACCGGCCTCGAGTAAAAGCCATGCGCGCACCCCACAGTCTGGCAGAACCATCATACCCAAGGCGCCTGGTAAGCCAAGCACTCCTATCATCCCGCAATCCCCATCCTTCAAGACCCTAACATCACAAGCACAGTCTCCTACTCCAATTTACGAAGCACTACAATATCAGCAACACGTCCTACACGCGCATTCCCACAAGACACCTTCAACACTAGAGTCTCGTCTAAACAAATCAGAGACCCTGTTAGAACGCTTTGAAAGCATAGAAAAGAAACTCGACCGCCTCACTGATATTGTCGAAAAACTTGACTCAGCCTACGAACGTCACGAAACACGCCTAACCGTGCTGGAACAACGAGTCGACCGCATGCTTAAGCGCCTTCTTCCAGATGAAGATCTTGGCTCCGAAAACATGGACCACATGTCTCATTCGCAAAAGAGACAACTTCCTGATCACCCAATCGACACCTCCAACACCCAGTCTAAGACCGCAAAGGTCGCTAATCCATGGCAGAAGTAAGGGACGGAAAATTTTGCGTTTGGCAGTGGAACTGCCGCGGTCTCGGTAACAAAAAAGCAATAATGAGGCAATACTTCCTAAAATTGAAAAACCCACCACATGTGTTACTTCTGCAAGAAACATACAAAGAACAGAACATCCCAGGATACACAGCTACACATTCAGCGCACAATTAATACGACCTACCATTAATTTCAACGTACGTAAAACATAACATTAAACACTACACGGAAATAGCACTAGACTGTTTAGCAAAGTATGTCTTAATAACCACAATATACCCGGACAACTCACAACGACCTGTCAAGCTGTACAACGTCTACAATCCACCAAAATCCA
Organism: Dermacentor albipictus; assembly: GCF_038994185.2. Lineage (NCBI taxonomy): Eukaryota > Metazoa > Arthropoda > Arachnida > Ixodida > Ixodidae > Dermacentor > Dermacentor albipictus. The sequence continues at coordinate 141,228,528 of NC_091824.1, forward strand.
CGTACAACCTTAGTCAGATCTTCAAGCACGCTAGAAAAGATGAGAAGACTCATGACATTTATACATCATGGGAGACTTCAATGCGCCCAACACATCATGGGGATACAAGGCGAACACGAAAACGGGCAGGTTGCTGGAAGACAACATAAACAAATTTCAGTACACAATTCTCAACACTCCGGGGGTAACAACTCGCGCAGGGGCGCAAAATCAAGTTCCTACTACACCGGACCTCGCGTTGCACAAAGGTGAATATGCTACGAGCTGGGAGAACACCCATGAAAACCTAACTAGCGACCACGACATACTAAACATCATTATACACATGACGCCTCGAAAGCGCCGCGCTACAGTCACCTTCACAAATTGGGACAAATTCTGGAAACTGAGGCAGAATAACACTGACACAGGGCATGACTTGGACACTTGGGCTAAAGGCCTCATAGAAACTAAGACAGCAGTCACAGACACGCACACAACTTCAGCGCCGGCAGACCGGCCCGACCCGCACCTCACACGCGTCTGGAAAAAGCGCAAAAAACTATTGAGAGTCTTAACCCAGCAACCGCATAACAATCAGCTTCGTGAAAAGGTAGATGATATAACTATTCGAGCGATCAATCATGCCCGGACGCTCGAACAGACAGAATGGAACCATATTTGCGATAGCATCCAGAATACGTTAGACAAAAAACACACGTGGCATCTTTTGCGTGCCCTGCTCGGCACAAAGAAACAAGTGATCCCTACCATAGAGAAACACGCCAGTACACAAGGTATAAACAAAACATTTGATGAACTTCGGACCCTTTACATACCTGCGGCACATCAGTCACTGTACACAGACTATACGGGCCCTCCAAACGACAACATCGGTGGTGACTTCACTACGGCAGAACTAAACATAGCATTGTTGCAAAACAATAGGGCGACGGCGCCGTCCTGACGGCATCACATATACTCTTCTGCGTAATCTGCCCGACGAAGATAAAGAAACGCTTCTCTCGCACATAAATGAGCATTGGAACGCGGGCAACCTCCCAGACGAATGGAGAACATCACACATTACCATAATCCCAAAACCAGGGAAAAAATCCACGCTTTGCAACCTCAGACCCATATCCTTAACATCATGTATGGGCAAAACAATGGAACGGCTTGCACTGAACAGACTAGAAGAACATTTGGATAACACGAAACATTTTCCGCACCAGCTCATAGGCTATCGCAAGAACATTTCCACACAGGACTTATTTATCATACTACAGAACACGCTTCTGCAGCCAAAGACAGCACAGACCCAAGCCCTTCTGGCGATAGATATAAAAAAGGCATTCGATAATGTCACACATGATCATGTACTCAAATCGGTTCACGACTGTGGATGCGGCGCCAACATGTACAATTACATACGCAGTTTCCTCAAAGGCAGGACAGCACGCTTCAAGGCAGCGCAGTCTCTTTCCTCCCCCGTCAATATTTCCCGTGGAACACCTCAAGGATCGATTATATCTCCCACCCTCTTTAATCTTTGCATGACAGCGCTATCAAGGCAGCTATCCACAATCTCTGACCTTCACCACACTTTCTACGCCGACGATATTACCCTATGGTGCGAAACTGGATCTCCAGGGAACGTCGAAACGACCCTCCAGAAAGGCGTCAAGACCATAGTTAACCACTTACATAAAGCCGGACTCGAACCTTCAGCAGAAAAGTCGGAACTTCTCCTCACGAATCGAACACATTACCAAAAGAAAACAAACGCCCTGATACAACTCACCTTATTAGGCAAGCAGATACCAAAAGTTACATCGTGTCGAATACTCGGCTTTATCATAAATCACAACAACAATGCTAATTCTAACGTTATACAATATCAAAAAGACTGCCGAAATCTCACGCACTTAATGCGAAGAATCATTAGCAAAAAACACGGACTGAGAGAAGAACAAGCAACACAGCTCCGGACTGCGCTCGTGTATAGTAGGCTTCTGTACACCGCCCCATTCCTAACATTGACCCAAACACAAACTCGAAAACTCGAATCTTCACTCAACACCCTTCACAAGGCCGCCCTGGGCCTACCGATATACACCTCAAATGAGCGCCTTCAACAAACGGGCCTCTTTCACACTTTCGCAGAACTAACACAGCAACACCGAGACAGACAAGTAGCGCGATTGTCTTGTACGGAGCAAGGATGCGACATCTTGAAACGAGCAGGGATCGCCCCTATCCAGTTAACACCAGTTAACCAAAGCCCTCCGCTACCACGGAACATTGCATTTACAAACATACCAAAAAATATGACGCCACACCTACATGACGGTCGACGTCAAGCGCAAGCAAAACATCACCACATAGACAGGAAATGCATCACGATATACACGGACGCCACACGCTCTGACATGGGATCATACGCGTATGCAATATATACACCTGGACAGACAGCACCGATCATCCAAACAGCTGGGCCATTTTCCAACCCTCCCAACATAGCCACTCTGGAGACTCACGCGATAATATATGCCATTCAAGAAGCCTCGCTACTCACTAAGCACCACTCCAGTAACATCAACCTTTATACCGACTCCAGCAAAGCCATTCGCAACATACAACACCGACTGTTGGAAACACACCTACATGTCATCTTAACAGAATCCTGTAACCGCAAACCGAACATTACAATCACCCTGCGTTGGGTGCCTGGTCATGCTGGGATGGAGGGAAATGAGTTGGTTCATCAACGTGCCCGCGAAATTAACCTCCGGGCGCCCTCGATTCCCTGGCCAAATCCAACGACAGTGGAAGACGCTGCCACGTACAAAGCGCAAATAGCTGAACACTACAAGAACATCAAGGAAAACCGTACTATTTTGCCCCAACCTCACTCCTCACTCAACACGGAACAAGCACATGTCCTTCGTAAAGTTCAAACGAACACTCTTCTCACGCCACTAATGCTCTACATCGGTTGGCGTAGCACAGCTCACTGCCCCAACTGTCCGGAGATAATGGCAGGTGCAGAACACATTCTGTACTCATGTAACACTGCCATATACCTCTCCTCATTTTCCTTACCCTTCCCCTCCTTCCTGGAGTGCTTGGCTTCACTCGGACTCGGAGGATGAACAACGAGCCTTAGCGGGGCAGCCGCTCTACTTCACTGGGCCTTAGTGTTCGCCTTAAATAAAGTTTTTTTCCTTCCTTCCTGATGCGTACTACAGAACAACCAACAGAACAAATGAAGTAGCAATGGGTACTGGGAGTACCGAATCTTCAGTTTTGTGACAACTGGAATAAATATATCGATTGACTGCTTGACCAATTGACTGACATATTTATTTATTTATTTATTTAATTCCGAAACGTGGTGAAACCTCATCTAAATAACTTTAAGTGAAGGTTCTTTTGGATTCTGCCACTATTTCTCTGAACACTTGTATGCACCAAGAGCTACGCTCCTTTAAAGGGATACGGACACGAAAATTGGTGGGTGGTTTTCTGCGTCAGAACAAAAGCTGAACTGTTAGAAATGACGAATACAACAAGCTGCTTAGAAAAATAGAGCGAGAAACACCTTTCTTTTGCGATTTTCTGTTGCGCCTTGCCTCCAAGCGACCATCGGGACAAGCTGAAACTTGACGTCATGACACTCCCACGTGCCCGCGCGCGCGCCGCCAAGGTCAGCCACAGCCGGCGGGGTCTTTCCGGAGTGTCGGTCCCTCGCAGCGTTTGTTTATCACCGTCGGCTATGTTCGCACGGGGTCCGTCTGAAACATTATCCCCGTCAGCGCTCCATGCAGGTGGTGCATCTTACACGCGTGTTCGCATGGTCGTCGATCGGTATTGGAGCATTCATCGGGGCGGAAGAAAATGCCCAGACATTACTGCGCCCACGGCTGTTATAACAGCATTATCGGTCGTGACACGCTGTCGCGCACGTTTCCCAGAGACAAGAAGGTGCGTGAACTTTGCATACGTGCCTGTCAGCCACCACACCTTGAAAGCATGCAGGGCTTTAGCCCTGCATGCTTTCTCAGAATGAAAGAAGCCGTACTGCTCTTTGTATTAATACTGACGATTGTAGGTGGAAAGAAAACAACTATGTAGTCACTTCATGCGCTTGGTCTTCCCCATTTGTAGTATTGCGATAAAAATTACTAGGGGAAACTCTGGCGCTAGTGACTACACATGAGCTGAAAAATTGTGGTCCGGCCAGCATGAAAATGATGCGCAGTGCGTGTCTTTTCCTAAACCTGGAATCTCTGGCCTCAAACGGCTTCGTGGTTTGATCACGTAAACGAAATATTGCGATATAAGCGCAACAATTCGCAATGACTACGCATGTGTTCAAGGGCTAGTTGCCCTGTTGTGTGTGTGTGTATATATATACACATATATATATATATATATATATATATATATATATATATATATATATATATATATATATATATATATATATATATATATATATATATATATATATATACACGCGCTGAGACACTTATACAGATAAAGCGTAATAAATAGCGTCACTGGAACGTTTGCAGCCAAATACAGGATTATTATACAAATCCATGTATACTAACCGTCATTCCCATAATAGTTGACCCATCATAGCGTTGTTACAGTTCTGCGCACGTTACGAGTTCACGGAAATGAGCACTGTGGCCCACGTACGCTTGTTGTATAGCGACGCTCGTTTCCATTTGACGTCAGGACAGACCCATGCGAACTCCTTGCCCTTCGTGTCGGTGTTGGTGGTGCCGGTGCGGTGAGCTCTGTCTTTAAGCGTGTGGTGCGCGTGACGGCACACGGCTTGATTTCTACCGCCTGCATCACGACGGGAAATGAGTGGCCTCCTGGACGGAAAGAGGAAGCCAATAACCGTGACGCCGCGTTAGTTGAAGTCATCGAAGTGCCCAAGTGTAACACCGAATGAGAAGCTCCGTTGATACCCCAAGGATGCTGGTTTGCCGCGATAGAGAGGATTCGTATAGGACGGCAATGTTACGACAAACTGAAGTCACCGTCCCCTAATATTTATAAACAGCAGAATTAAAAAAGTGAGGACTTCTAAATGCTCCACGATGTTCGAAACCGATGTCACGGATATATACCGGGCGAAACAAGAGAGAACGCATCAAGAGAGAGCCAAACAGCATAGCTATGTTTAGATGTATTACAATATGGCGCACTTTACCAGAACTACTTGACAGGGCAGTAATTTCTGGCAATGGAACAGCACGAAAGGCCAGGACAGAGTAAGGGCACGCACGCACAGGGAAGATGAGTTCCGTTACTTCACCTTCTTATAATATATCTGAACACTTAAAAAAAAAGATCAGTTGCCGTTTATCGGTAAATGCGAGAGAAATGCATCAGCATCACGTTGCAGCTCATTAGAGGTTCCGGAGCCATGATATATATATATATATATATATATATATATATATATATATATATATATATATATATATATATATATATATATATATATATATATATATATATATATATATATATATATATACACATGGGCATCTCTTAGCAAGTTGCGACGTTTCTTAACTTGGTAACGTCGTCCCACTGGTTATGGGCACTCACTCGCTCATAAGACGAGATCCAATCTTCAACGTCTTTGTCATCTGTGCCGGAGAAGATAGGGGGATCTCGCTGATGCAAGGCACAGGCACAAACCAAGGTGGCCGACGCCATTGGAGGAGCTGGAGGAGTGCGTGCGTCGTCGGGCATGATGGGGGGTCGAGTGCGACTCCGAAGTTCCAGGGTGGTCGAAACCTCGCACCTCCACCACTTGCTAAGAGATTTATTAGCAACGGGCGCGAACGGGTAGCCGTATATATATATATATATATATATATATATATATATATATATATATATATATATATATATATGCTTCTAAGCTGTCCCATGCACTTTTTACGTATATGACGTGACCGCGGCTTCCCACATTTCACAAATACACTTATTTCCATTTTGACACGTGCTCCTAATATGCTGACACATTAAAAAAAAAGGTCTTATTAGAGTTCCAAATCAAAGTAGGTGAACGAAGAATCTTCGAGGTAATTATCAGGTAATTCTTGCATTCCATTGTTTTAATCACCGTGTCAAGACCAGAGGGGAAAAAGAGAGAGAGAGAGCGAAAAAAGGGACAGGGACGAGTTGTCGGGCAATTTTGTATTATCTCCTCAGCGGAAAACGTCCCAGCTGTTACTGCCATGCTTGAACTAATCATGCAGCGAGAACAGATAAGGGAATTCTATCCAACCTTTAAGGGCGCTCTAGCCAGTCTGTCACAAGAACTTTCATCATGTCGATCATCAGCACGCTTGCTGACAGAAGGAGACGTGGCAAAAAAAAAAAGAAGAAAGAAAACGTGTTTTATCTGTGCCTATCTCGTGTCCGCGACGTGTGAGGTGTCGCGATTTCGCAGGCGTTGTCCTCCTTGTCGCAGTCGTCCCGTAATCGCGGTCTACATTTTCATCTTTGTGCCTCCGTTACCCCTGTCGTCGTCGATCGTGCCCTTGTTGTTGCAGTTATCGTCGCCGAGCCAGCTGAATTTCCTTTGGCTGACACTTTTGGATATCTTGGCTGCTGCGTTTTTTCCAAATGCACCAGCCCGTATGACCACTTGCGACTAACCTAGCGATGCACGCTTGTCTGTGCAACTGTGCAAAGTGTGAACTTCTCATTTCTTTCTCGTCTTTCAAGTCCCCTTTTCCCCATTCCCCAGTGCATGGTAGCATACCGGGCTGAGCCGGTTAACGTCCCTGCCTTTTCTTTATCACTCCACCCATCCACGCTCTCTCTATCGAGTGGTCACGTACAATTTTATTCCTTCCCGCTTTCCTCACTTACTCAGACGTTTGCTGATTGTGAACCGAGTTCTGTGACAACTTCTTGGCGTGTGAATAGAGGGTGGTAGATGTAATGGTAATATGCCACCGCTTTAACATTAGCGCGTTAAGCTGTTTTACAGTTGAGCGTAGCGTGTGTATAGATCGTATCGCGGCGAATCGAAAATTTCGGACATAGCGGTGTTATTCGGCAAAGCACAGTGCGCCCACAGGTCAAGCAACCTTGGAAAGAACGAATGATCAGGAAGGGAAGACCGAAAATGTTATAAAGCGAGCTAATCGACGCAGAGCTATTTTACGCGCTACAGCCACACATATATAGCAAACAGATGCCTGCACAATACCTCAGTAAAATAAACACTGTAAAGTGACGGGATCGGACTAGACTGTTGCCGTTGCGTAGTTACACGCCGTAACTGACGGGAACTACGTGCACTTACAAACGCCACAATAACACTGACTTAATGAGCGCGACCATCGATATTATTATGCGTCCGACATATATAGGCACACAGGTCAAACGAATGCGCGCAAGCGGCACCGATAAAGAAGCGGCCGCCTCACGCATGTGTTACGGGCAACCGGGCAACGTTACGGAGTCGACTCCCTCCGTCGTTTATGAAGCGTCCCTCCGTCGCTGCTCCGGTCACGTCGACCAGCCAACCCATCATCTATCTAGAATGGAGAGCGCGTCGTTTCCTCAAAACAACCGCGTGATTACGGCCTGGCTATATAACGGCCCGCCGTTTCGAACTCCCATCTTCACGCTTTTTCTTTTCTTTTATATTCAGTATACTTGCGCTGCTGCTGCTCTCTGCGAGGCGCACAGTCTACAGCGGCAGCAACACAGAATGAGGATAACAGCAAGAAAGGATACACGCAACGAAGTAAAACGAGGAAGACCGCGAAGAGAGATTGTGACGGAAAACTCTGCGGGACGCTTGGCCACGACTATGAGAAGATCTCGCGTCTTCGACGTCACTTTCAATGCCGCGACGACGTCGAGCACCGCGTGCGCGCGACAAGAAAACGAAAAGGGGGCCGTTTCTTTTCTGAGTTTAGAGAAAAGCAGGGGGCGGCTGTTTCGGAGGGTGATGAGGCCGTGGAAGGATGTCGGGACGGCCACGGAAACTGTGGAAGGAAGCTGAAGGGAGAGAAAAACAGAGCGTGTGTGTGTGTGTGTGTGTGTGTACGAAATATAGTGACTGAGACAGAATGGGGTAAAGGAGAGAGGAGAGAAAAGGGGATAGATAGGGTGGCGAAGGAATCCGAAGGAACGCGGCTGCTATCATGGGCGGAGCTTTAGATGCCCCATGGTTTTAAAGATGCGCGTTCGCCGGGACGGCAGCTGCAGGCCTCAGTCGACTGAGCCGTCCCCAAAATCGCGTCGGGCTTTGAACAGCTGGGCGAGGGTTTGTTGAAGGCGAGTGAATCGCGGGATTGGAAAGCAAGTGGACACGTATGCTAATGGTCCCGGAGGCGGGAACAGTCCCGCCGGGACAACACGCACTGACGAGGAAGGAAGGCGAAGGGTTGGCGGAAGAAGAAAGTGGCGTACGCTGTGTCGACCCGCCCGAAAGCGGCCGGACGATCGCGAGCGAAGAAGCGAAAAAATAAGCGAGCGAGCTAGCTAGCGCGCGCGCGCGCGCTTTCGTTTCGTTCGCGTGACGTCAGGCGCGGGAGGCGCATCAAGCGCTCGAAGCTTTCGGCAGTTTGTTTTTAAGTTGCCGCCGCTCGGTGGCGCTGGCGTCAGTGCTTAGCGCGGCAGCCGGACAGTGACGACCGCCGAAGAACGCGCTGCGTTGGTCGGTTTTCGAGGCGTTAGGCCTTGGCGTGCTCTGCTCGGGCGCGATACACGGCCAAAGCCACGATAGACTCTAGCCATGAACTTGGTGGACTGCACTGTAAACGAAAATAAACCCACCTGGGAGTTTTTAACAGGTGCTGTTCCCTAAAACCTCCCCTCCTCAAATATTTACTCCGATGTATGGGAGCAAAACAGCGCCATCCCTTCGTTTCACTCCGCTGGCTAGCTGCGGGAGTATTAGGGCGACATGACGCGATTTTACTCCGCTTAAAAATCTTGTTCTCCCGTGAAACTCCGACAGGGAGTTTTAAAAACTCCCCTCCGCCGAAAGAGTTTGGTCACGTGGCGCTTCCCATGAGGCTGTGCGCCTCGCCAGCGACCGGGCGCATTCGGCGGAGTCGGCAGTGCTCATGGCTGACGATTTGTTTACATTTGTGAAGTGTCGTTCCGTGACAGCGTTTCGTCAATTTGTTTCCCGTATTTCCTTCCAGAAAGTGTTATAGGCATGCCTGCAGCTCGCTGTTTCTCAGCTTCAAGTACGTTAGCGTGGATCACTTTGCTGACAACGATGAATGCAAGAGCAACGTTTTCAAGTGCAGAAAAAGGCTTAGGTATACCTCGAAGCTGCTCACTGGCTCGTGATGTTGGCTCAGGTTCTGACTGTGTTTTCGTGCTGCGTTACCTTGGCTTGTGTTCTTCACTACGTGAAATACGACTTTTATGTCCTTTTGGGTACATGCTGACAACGTCCGGTGCAATGTTTGAAAGGACCGCGTAGCAATGGCAACAGCAGCCGCTGTTCGAGCGACGACATCCGTGCTAGTCGCACATGAATGGCGTACCCCAAGTTCGTTGCGGTGCTGTGTTGCCAGTGAGAAAGACCGGAGTGCAAGCAACTGTTTTTATGTATCTGCGAACGGATATTCTCACCAGAAGAAAAACGGTAGGAAATAAGTATGCGTACTGTAAATAAAGCTTCTAATTGAGCGATGTGCATCGAATTGTTATCGCGCATATAGGTTTTGGTCACGACGCGTTGCTTCCGATATTGCATTAACATTACGCTCTATCCTAGACACTGATTTAGACGCATGCCTGCTGGCTCCGAGTTTAAGGATTCACTCGACAGGTCAGCGATGTAGCTCCTTTTCACAACCGAGAGATTTTGCTCGGACGCGGAGCAAGTAGTGCGGCGTATAAAATGTATGACTGCGCATTTTTCGGTGTTACGTCGGCTGCTGCGGGTCATGCTCACACTTAATAATTTGTTGCTACGCTACCACAATATCGCAAAAAATTTAATTGTGCTATGAAGGAGACGCGCTTTACATTTTTCTTGCTTACTGTAACTAACGCACTACTTTTTGGCCGCGAACGCCGGCGGTGTGCGAAGTCGCTCCAGCACTCATAAAATGGCATGCTAATTGTGAAAATTTACGCCATTAACTTTTTTCTCTCACTATTCTGAATTAACAGTTCTGTGTTGATTAAGGTATTCTGTTAATATCAGAGAGGCACATCTCGTATGAACGAGCATGTGAGTCGTAATTCTGAAAACAGCACAGCTGCTCCCTAGGCGGTTACGAGGCACGCAGTATCGTGGCTATATATACTGGCACCGTTGCTTCTTGAGTATCGCGTGTACGTGGGATGTCTTTCAAATTTCTGCATTGGGCGTTTCTGAAATGTTGTATGTCATGATATATGTGCTTTCATTGACTTGTTTCGTCGAATTTGACGCGGTCTCGTGTGCATATTTCGAAATTTGACCAGCAGCCTCTGTATGTAAAGATGTTCGCGCGAACTCGCGGCATGCCTGTTTTTATACTCCCGTTGCGCCTCGAAAAAACTCCGTCCATTGCAAAGCAAAAAAGAAAGAAAAGATAGAAAAAATAACTCCCATAATTCCACGTAAGAATTCCGCTCGCACGGAGTAAAAATTCTACTCCGATCATACGGAGCATAATAAACTCCGAACCGGGGGGTCGCTAGAGGACAAGCGTTATACTCCCACCTCGGAGTTATTTCCGTTTACAGTGTGTAGTGTTGCGCTCGTGTCAGGGAAGAGCACGACAGAGGGAAAAACGGAAGTAGGTAGCGAACTCCGACGGCCGACTTGTTGCTGAGTGAGCATGGCCGGTCTCTCACAAACACTCCAAGGAGCTATACAGTCGTCTACATCGGGTACAACTTTAGAAAAAGGGGGCGTTTACTCCTCCAAGGCGGATGCACAGAAGCCAATGCACAGAAGCCACCAATGGGCGCGCACTCTAGACTGACGTCACTAGCCAGACGACCGGTGACCCCATCGATGGAAAAGATGGCCGACCGTGCTTCGATCTAGGCCGAATCGCGTCAGTCGTGTGCTACTGCCCCTCATCTGAGTGAATTCCCAAACTGTTTGTGGTGGTATATAATGCCGGAAACATTGACAGCTTACGATGCACTACTTGTGTCGCGCGCGTTTATTCTGATCCGTGATCTGGCGACGAAAGCTTGCGGCGAGCATCGCTGACGCTACGCTGCGCGAACTGGCGAGACAGCAGGCTTGCAAAGAAAAAAAAAAAAAAAAGAAAAGTGAGAAGAAGCGAAAGAAAAACCTATTGCATACTTGAATTCTTGAAAATAAGTATGTAAAAATAAAAAGCCAAAATATATAAATCTTACGCTATTTAAAACGATGAATGAAGCATTTTTGTACCTTTCCTGCCTCGATCGTCTTCTCGCCACAGATTTGTAATGGTTTCGATAAATGCATTGTTTTTTTAAGTACTTGTTTTTTAAGTATTTAAGCTCGGAAAACGAGTAGTAAATGTGCCGTGTACCAGTATCCAGAGCAAAAGTCATACAGAGCTGCTCTATCTTTTGTCCCTTGCAATGAAACTAACAAGCAGACGACGTGCAGCACTGTAGAAAACACGGGGTTATTTTTTCTCTTGCGATCCGGCTTGTGCTGTAGCATTACAATGACGAGAGCTCTACCAAACCAGTAATCAAGATACAAAAGTCGTTTTTTGTACCCATAATTATGAGTTTTAGAAGCGAAGTTTTTTGAGCGGGACTATTTTAGTCGCTGAGGCAATCTGCTCTCGCGCTTCGGTCATCTGGGCGGGGCCTCCCCTCCATTTCTTTTTTCTAAAGTTGTACCCGACTATAGTTAGCTATCGCGACGCAAGCATAAATAGAACGTCAGTGTGGCCATCTCAGTTCTAAAGTTAGTATGAGCATGATCACTGGCGAGGCATTTAACAGAAACATCTATCATTTGCTGCCAAGTGTACTATTGCTATTGATGGCTGCGTTCGTTGGACAAGCTAACCTGGCAATGGACGCAAAGAAAATAAAGCGCAACACGCCAAAGGTAACGACGCCTCTTCCACGGCATATCTCGCTCTATAGAGTGGTGACTCCTCTTCGTGCAGCGACCCGTCTAGACCAACCTCGCCTACCGCATCTACTTGCTCAAGCTTTCGCTTCAACGGCGGTGACGAGACCGCGTGGCGTATACCCAACGGAGGTGCGGCGAACGACATATACACCGGCGCCAAGGCGAGGACCTAATTAAACGCGCAGAAGCAGAAGTAAGGCGTCCGGTATCTCGACGATGTGTGTGTAGCCACATCTGCAGACACGTGTATATAAACATATAGTACACATGTGTGTATGTACAGCCAAGGCACGTGCGCGTCGGGACACAGGCAACCGCGACCGGGTGCAGCTGGCCGTGGCATTCGAGGACCGAGTCGTCGGCGACATATATGCTCCGCTGCCTCTGCGTGTGGGACGGAGTTGCGCTCTCTTTTGAGGCGAGGTGAGCCTGGCGACGTATACGCTGACGCACGGGAAGCCTGCCGGGGACGGGGCTAATGTGCAGCGTACTATATTCTGCATGGTAGGAAACTGGTTGGACATGCTGTATATATTACAAGTCACCACCCGCAAGAAGAACATATATGTGAAAAGAACTGCTGGGAGGCAAACTGCTATTGCGCGATCTCTCCTTGTACATAACGGACGATTCGATTTAATAGATTACAATGAGATCTCTAAAGCTCGAACTGATGCCGAGGCTGTTCCCCTCGCAATAAGCTTCAGTGAACATATTCTATATTTGTCCTTATAGCGCTATAGCTGCGCATACGTTGCAACGTGTTTTGTAGTCACTTTGCCATTGACTCCACTTCGTGCCATGGTTCGTTACGAGCAGCTGGTGTTTATCTGCGGCGTATTTTGTCTGAAACAGTCACGCTCCATGGCAACTAGCATAATTAACAGGGCGTTGGAGGAGGAGAAGGTGCAGCAGAAGAAGAATATCGCTGCGCTTAAGAATACATATCCGACAGGAGAGTTACATATATCTCTCCCTGTGAAATTCTGTTGTCGGATATTTGTGTGCACCCAAGGCTGTCAGAATGATTACATAGTTTTCAACTACCTCTTTTGCCATCGCACGTCTCGTTCGAGTTCCGTTGGTGGCCTCTATCAATTTTCGTAAGGCCTTAACGGTAAGTCCCTAACCAGTGCAACAAGAAAACACCCTTAAGGGTGTGAATATTTTTACAGTGTACCTTAGATGTTTTTATTGCAACAATTTTTTTAAAGGCAGCTGTGTCAGGAATCGGTATACTGATAAATACCGATATGTGCTGAGGCTATAGCGTACATAAGACCGACTACTTACACGCGTAGCATTCGCATACGTGCGCTTTCTCCGCATCGTTTACTAAGTTCAGGGGCTGACGGTGACATCAGCGTGTACACGCGGAGAGCGCGTGGTAACCAACACGGTGACTCGCAGAAAGCACGCGAAGAAAGACAGGACGAGGAGAGAACGGGAGGAAGGAAACTTCGAAGTTATATACCCTAACTATAGATGACTAGCAACAGCAAGCCCACAGTCAAATGCAACAACGACGGGTACATGCGGCACCTATCCCGGCACAGCGGTTACAGGGATCTCACTGTTCGAGCAGAAGTGGGTTCCGCGCTCGTGCACAATCACCAAACGAGAACTGCCGAGAAAGCCCGCAGGAGTGACCGCAGCGTCAGCCACACATACATAAGGCAGGAACGCAACGTGAGGCACGCTCCTTTCGCGCGACATCAATATCTCTCCGCAGGCCGTTCACGTCCTGCCCTGCGCGCATGGACGAGTACGACCGTACCGCCGACGAGCCACATACGAAAAAAAATAAAGAAATAACAGCGCGACGGCATACATTTGTGCCTGCTGGGTGGTCACGATGCTCGTCTTTAGCGTCTGTACTTCTTCATCTATTCGTCACTTGTCTCCACAACTACGGCGGCAAGAGGAACCGTGCTGCATGCGACAGGGTATATACGCGATTGGGTCAGGTTGTTAAGTGCAGCGTTCGGGCAACTCCAGCAAGGTGGGTTCTTCAATCACACGTGACTTCCGAACCGCGTACCACGACGCCGCTGTGTTTGGGTCCGCACCTGAGCTCTACGCGCGTACAGCCTAAATTTACAGACGGGACGTATAGACGAGGCAACACAAGACATGTTACGATCCTTTATGTCGTCTCTAAATTTAGGCTGTGCGCTGCAGTAACTCTGTACCAACTAGCTCTGACAGAACCGTTGTTGAGTTCTTTGTATAGATATCGTGGGCATATATTTTACCATTTCGCAGTTGTCATCCTGCAGGCAGTGCGCTCAGCGCTCGCTGATAAAGTTAATGTTGGCTTTCATACATATATCTTCGAGTTCGGTTATTTAAGCTTATAAAAGAAGGCTGCTCTTTCCACTGTGCTGCGAGCGCTTGCAGTGTGAAGCGGTGTCATGGTGGTAGGCTGTCGCGACTGAGTCAACTAATGCGTGCCTTCATATGCGACAGCGGCTTGTTTTCCATTGTGAGTGACAAACCAGAGGTATGAAGGTGTTCGAGAGAATAGCAGCTGTTAAACTTGCCTGATTTAATTCCCCCCTACAATAAAATATTTTCTTGGTTGATTCCTTAACGTCCATCTCGTCAGCACGCACGAAAACGTATAGGTGATGCCGGTTCAGAGGTATATATCTATATAGGCTTTACACACTCAAGGTGGTATTGAGGCCCGAGCTCCTCGTCCACTGAATTGCGTCTCCTCTTCTTTTTTTTTTACCCCCACCTTTCGCAAATGCTGTACGGAAATAGCGGGCACCGACGAGGCAGCGGTGAAACAAGCAGACTTGGGCGTCGGTCGGTCCCGGCGTCCTCTGCTGGAGCACAGCCGTCGGCGCGTCAGCGGCACGCACCCGTCGTTGCGTGGCACCGCCGGGAGAAGAGGGCGCGCACGAGCTCGCCTCTCACCGCGGCCGCTGCGCTCACCGCTGCAGCTGACACCTGAGCCCCACCCAGGACGACGAGAAGGCGGTCAGGAACGCGGCCCGTCCGCAGGCTCCCCCAAATCAATTGGGTCGAGGGAGCCGTCCCACCTGTCTACCGCAGTCGCGCCCGGGTCCGGCCGCGGTGCATGGCCGCTTTCTGCCACCTAGCCTCCTCGCACTCTTTCATCCCAGCACTCATCCACGCGGCTTCTTTCCCGCCTTGCCGAGTTGAGTTCCACCGTGGGGCTACCGTGTGCGCGGCTCTGAGTGCAGGAGCAGACAAACGCAGCCCGCCCGATTGCCCGCTTGGAGGGAGATGGATTCGTTTTCGAGGCCCCGATGAGTTGGAGGCGCGCTCTGCGGAGTTCTCTCCCTCAGTGGCATGTTTGCCCTTTGAGCCACGCAGGGACGAGCTGAGCGCGCCGACGCGATATCTGCGTGCCCCAGCGCGAGCCACCCTTTCAGAGATATTCGTATTAGCTGCTGCCCCCTCGCGGGTCCCCTCACGTCCTCTTTTTTCCCATCTTTCTATATTTTAATGCTCGATCCGCATTTGCCTCACCGGGATGTCTGTGAAGAGGGTGCTGCGTCCTGGCCTGACGGTGGGACAATACAAGCATGACGAGGCTTTGACTGATGAGCGCACGGGATGTGTGTATACCTATATAACACAGCCGCTCGGTCGACGCACATGGAATAAGTGCCTCTATCTATAGCATTCTGTTAAGCCCGGCAACGTGGAAACTTGGGCTAGTCAGTGATTGTCTTTGTCTGTTCTTCCGATTTGCCCCCGCAAAAAGTCGTCCTGTTATATTTTGAATTGTAGATTGAAGGTGCCTTTTGTGACTCTCGGTGACCTGACGGCGCAGCCATCCACAACACGAGCGTATCGCGCTTCTGAACGCAGGGCACAGAAGCTGCAGATTGTAGCCTATAGGCACGATGAAGTTCATCGGACATGTGTTCCTACACAGTATCCTCTACAACTGCAGATAAGCGCATGGTTAATTAGTATGAATGCCGCGAACACTCTTCTGATTAGAGGAGTCTCCAACACAACTGTTCGAGCTTTCTCCAATTAGTCTAATTATCAACCCTTAGATGGAAGAACATGTCCTAATAAATAAATAAATAAATAAATAAATAAATAAATAAATAAATAAATAAATAAATAGGAATAGGGAATTGCAAGTTACTCATAAACCTGTCAGAATTACAGTTGAACTGAGTGAAATGTGAGATAATAAGCTCGTGACAGAGATGACATGCAACACACAGCAATATTTAACACACATAACCGTGATTATGTCAGTAGCTTAACGTCACTGTAAGCTCGAGACGCGCAGCTGTGAAACACTCTGAACTGCTGCACTCCCTGGACGCCGCCCACTAAGCAAAATTTGAAAAATGGAGTCGGAAACCTAGAGTCAGTGTCCCGCTAACGGCGTATACGACGATACAGCGCTCTCAACTTGGATCCATCCACGTGACGAGCGAAACGAGCTCTCCAGAACGAGCGACCGGCCGTGCATGCAACGGGAGTGACATAACTAGGACCGGAGTGTCGCGAAAGCGGTGAGAGGTTTCTCCGCTCGGTACAAGGCCCGACCTCGGGCGCAGCAAGGTCCACCCATCACCGTTTCAAAGAGACCGGGCGCTCGCCCGTAAGGCCGAAGTGCGCGCGCAACGGATGACCGCCATGACCATCAGTCGCCGCCGGCACACAGCTTGCAGGCACGTTGCGAGTCGGCCAGGCGTCGTCGACCTCCTTCTCGGTAGAACGCGCCCCCGCAGTACACGGCACACGCGCTCTTGGGTAACGGGGTCTCGTGTAGCAAAGCGCTCCACAAAGAAGCAAGCCGTGTCTCGCGGAGTGCCGGCGATGCCTCAGGGACAAAGGGCGCTCGTCGGTTTGGGAGCGAGGGGGGGGGGGGGGGGTAATGGTTCCATAGAACTTGCTGTGGGGGATGAGGAGGGCGGGGGATGTTGGGGAAACTGCGCACCGTAGTCAAGGAAAGGCCAACCGTGGCGCCGGTGGCACGCGCCGTATTTTGGGACCACACGCGCTCGTGTTCTGGCGAAGTCGCTGGAAAAAGATGGCGCGCGCTTTCACCGGCAATGAAGATGGACGGATGTCGCGACGACTTGCATCATCAGCCACAGCGTACTTTCCTTCGCGATCCTGCCTGGCTCGCTCACGGACAGAGCTGTCCTTGCTTGCCCCCGCTGGGACGCCACGTGGAAACTCCAATGTCCCGTTTGGGAATAGTGGAAGCAAGGGGTAAGACGGTGTGGGTGCTCCTTTTGCATTCTCCCAACTCCCTGTATTCTCTTGATCCCTTCCCTCCTAGGCTGCATCAGTTTTTCTACCGCTCACCGCTGCAACCGGGAGTCACGAAGAGACGGCTCGTTACGGAGCCACTGCGGAGAAAAAGAAACAACGCCGGAACTTAGACGGAAACCCCGACTGTGCCGTGTTCCTCCCGCCGCGTACTGCTGCAACCCTTTTATTTCTTCCCCTACTGGAGCAACCACTACGATTTTGCATGATACACGGTGCGTCCGAAACCTCTCACCGCTCTCCGATAGACAGGAACAATTTAGCTTTATTATTTTTAGTTCGGTCCCGCTTTGCGCCCTGGGGGGCGGTTTTCATGAGGCCTTTTTTTGTTTTTCTTCCACTAGACGGCGCCACACTGGAAGCAAGCTTCCTTCCTGGATCGCTCCGCGTTCCCTGTGCTCTTGATGGCTGCGCTTCGCTTTGCTGCCGGTTGGTCCCAGTGTCGACCAAGCGCTTTGGAAGGGGGGGGGGGGGGGGGAGGCGAACATTCATCAAGTGTCGGGCGTTCTCGGTGTGCCCAGTAAAGAGCCGCCACCAAATGCAACGCTGAATGCATAGCCTTGGCGCAAGAGAGAATACACTGTGAGGAGGGAGGGAATACACTTGCTTGTTTTATTCTCTTTCCACTCTCTGTAGCGAGGTGAAACCAAGAGAACGGCGGCGTCCTGCCTGGCCAGTTTTGCTGGCCGATCAGTGAGTAGAGGGAACCGCGCTTTTCGGAACATCAGTGAAAGCCGCTTGAGCTCCCGAGGTCGGTCTGCGTGCGTGCGGCCACGTGTCTTCCGGTTCCGCCTGTCGATGTTTGATTGAAGCGACGCTGTGCGGCGTGCATCGGAAACAAATCGGTCACTCGGAAGTGCGCTGAAGCGACAGCGTCGTCCGTCCGGGAAGCGCGTGGATAGTTTCCGAACAGCGCTGCGACTGAGGATAAAGCTGTCGTGTACGCCGCTGAAGTTGTCGGATTCGCGACACTGAAGTGCTCTATACCCCGTTTGCACAGCTGATGCCAAGGGACGCACCGAAGTCATGAAAGTATAGTATAGATCAGTCGAAGAATGGTGCACCAGGAAGCACGCCGCGTTTGGCCCGCCGAAAAGAAAGATAATATTGCGGAAAGAAAGTTCAAGTAAATTTCGCTAATCAAAGGGTGAGTTTGTTCCGCATTTCTAAGTACTTCGATGTCTTTCCCCGCGCCTCTGGCGGACGGACCGAATGCCGTAAATATCTTTAAAACAACTGAAACATTTTAAGTTATATAGAGAGTTATAAGTTAAGTTATATACACACTAATCAAACAGGCGTCTGCTGGAATCATGTGCACTAGCCAGAGAGCAGCTTCTTCGTTCTGGACTCGTACGAGTAAAAGCTACGAGAATGTTAGTGATGACTAGCTCTCGTGACGTGACGTCAACGTGTCAGGTGACTTACAAGCTCGATTACCATGAAGAGCGCCAGCAATCTCATGAAGCGCGTATAGCGACATATATATTGCGCTCTTCGGTGAGGGTGGCCGGCACAGCACATGTGCTATCGGAGACACTAGAGAAGCATCTACGTCAGCATCTACGTTAGCATCATAACATTGCACTATGCTACAGACACAAACAATACAAAGACGATGTTTTCATCAGAATAACAAATGTTTTTCAGGCCGTATAACAGGCATCACATAAGCGATAAAATCGTAATCTCCGAAGCGCATACACGACACGAATAGAGAGACAGAAACAGGATGGAACCACGCAGTGGCGATGCGCGTAGCCCAAAATATTATAATAATGTCGAAAAGCGGTTCAGGAGAATGACATAGAAGTAAATGAAATGAAAACATGGAAATCCCGTCTACTCGGGGGCAAGCGATGTGGCACGAAATCACCCGACGAGCAGCGGCGAGCTGTCGGATAGCACAGTGTGGGCGCCCGCACAGAAGGCGGAAACGGGCCTCCAAGTTTTTGTCTCCTGTTTCGGCCCATTACTCGACCTCGTCTCGCCGAGCAACGGTCGCCGCTGTGCCCATCGACTACACCGCACACGCGAATGCCCGATCAGCACGACTTTCTAGAACCGCGGGATGTCCTTAAAGGAAAGAAAAAAGGAAACGTATAGGCTATGCCACGAGAGCGAAATATGCATATTCAGCGTCCCGAAGCGGGAAGACACACGCACACGGGCACGTCGCGTCTCTCGTGTGCAATGCAGATCGCACAAAAGGGTAACCCCCCTCCCACGCCGCACTTTTCCCTTATTCCCGCGGTGCTTCCCGATTTCGCGGACGAACAAAAGGCGAGCGAACTAAATCCGATTTGGCGGCGAAAATCGCTCCGTCGCTGAATGCGCCCGCGCGAGACGACTACAGCGACGTCTGTCGCAGTTCAAGAATTTTTTTTTTCATATATCTTCACTTCTTCTTTCTCTCCATGCGTAAGCTATAGCTGCTGCTTCCCAGCCGCGAAGCGCGGAAATATGTCCCCCAGAAATTTGTCCCTTTGTATTACGCGCCGCGTTCCTTTTGTGGTACGCGGATTCCGATTCGGGACGAAATCGGCGCTGCCCGAGTGTCCCGACCCGAGATCTATTCTTCATCCCCGCGGTCGTCCCGCCTCTGCTCGCAATCTGGAAGCCCAGAGTGCGAGGGCGGCGACGACTCAAGAGTTCTAAGGTTTCTGTTTTCTTTTAGAGCGAAGTTTTTTATTTATTTGCGCACTATCACTGCGCCTTGCTGCACGGCGTTCACGCCACGGGGTACACGACGCGTTCCGCCTTCCTGGTTCCACGTTGTACGATCGCCACGCGCTTTGTGGCGAAGGCGGCGCGCGACCAGTGTATAGTTTCATGCGTTTCAACGATGGGAGATCCCGCATATGGCGAACAAGGGAGGGCTTAAAAAAAAAGAAAACCGGGAAAAGGATAGGGAACGCACGAAAAGAGCGTATGATTCCATGCATAAGGATTGTGGTCCCGTATAGTACACCGGCTTCAACTTTTCGAAATAATATCGGGCAACCGAATTGAGAGGCGGGAAGCATCCGCGGCTGCTAACAATAGGTGAAAAATATGCACGCTTTGAAGTCCATCGAGTCGTACGCTCTCCTTGTCGTGGAAAAGAGACGTGCACGAGCTCGTTTTCTCGCCCACGGAGATGCCTACGCGCTCGCATAGAAGGACACTGGTCGGCCTTACGCTGTTTCGATGGCTGTGTTCATTCACGCGCCTTCTCGGCATAACGACAGAGAGAGAGAGATAGATCTGGAGAGAGAGACCTACGAAGAAAACGGCAGAATCGAGAAGTATGAGAAGGATCTCGGACAACAAACGCGATGCCCATGTGACCGAAATAGGTCCCGTTTATGAATAAGGCCAACTTTTCGTCGTCGAAAGACTTTGACGAAGCGAGACACCAGCCTCGCCAGGGAAGGGGCGCGAGTGGTTTCGACACAGACACGTACGCGCCCGACTTCGTTTTCAGAGCGGCGTATTCATCTTCGACGGCAAAAGCTTTAGTTCTCTCCCTTCCCTCTTCTCTTAGCGTCATTTCTCCATCGCATCGTATTCATGTTTCGAGCCGCGTAACGACGATCAGCGCGCGCGCGCGTGTATACTGAAGAGAGGACCAAACGCCCAGCGCCGGCATTTGCTTTTAAAGGGATGTGGGACGAAAAAGAAAGTACTTTCACCCATAGAATTCGACTTTAGAGAAGTGGCCCACGCAGCAGAAGATCCAACTAATGGCGCACAAGAAGCCGCTGTCGCGCCAGCAGCACTTCGTGTGTACGGTCGCCAGAGACCACCCGCTCTGTCGATGTATACGTATGCACTGCGTGTATAGAAAGCACGCGGGGCTATTGGTTGCCGGCGATCGCTTCGGAAGGAATAAATAATCGGAGCGCCGTCGTAGCGGCGCATCTGAATATGAATGCGACACGACGGATGACAGAGACGACAGGGTTGAAGCCGGTGGCCCATGCCGTCGCGCTTCCGGTTTCGGCAGACCCGCCGCGCGCGCGCGCGTTATCCCCATGGCGTCGACAAGGCGAGCGCGCTAGCGAGCATTCATGTCGACGCTCTACACCGCTGACGCTGGGGGCCGTTGGTGTGCTACTGTACCAAGGGGAAAGAAAAGAGCTTCTTGCACTTTATGTAAGATTATTTTTCAATCGCCATTGGTCGCCCTCTCAGCAGTGTGCATTTCCGAGACATCCATCAGTGTTCTTCGACGCTGCTATATGGCGCGTATATGGCGGTTGCGGATTCAGGAAGTAAGAAAAAGCGATACAGAATGCGGAACTGAGGACGTTGTTCCCGGAGTATAGATATAGCGTGAGTTACGCGGAGTTGCTTTCGACTACGCAACGAAAGGGATGCGGATGTTGGTGTAATACGAAGCGCTGCGGATTAATTGGGCGTTTTTGTTCGTATCTGTCCGGGCTATTGAGCAGTCGCCATCGTTATCGTCTCGCATTGGGATGGCCGTAAAGACAGGCCCGGCGATAAGAAATAGCCGACACACAAAGCGCTGTCATCACTAAATCATCTCGTGCACCATCACAATCAGCGCAATGTTGTTCGTAGGAAGCGTTGCTGGAAACGAACGGCATTGTTAATCCAAACCGAAACTATGAGGCTCGCCTTTCGTCTATTAGAAGGCATGGTTTAGAACGGAAAGCGCTAAAATTGGCTAGCGAGAAGTCGTTGGCAAATAAGTTCCTAGGGTTTTACGTGCAAAAACATCGATATGATTTTGAGGCACATGGTAATGGGGGACTCCGGAATAATTTTACCACCTCGGGTTGCTTAACATGCCCCCACTGCAAGGGATGCGGGCGTCTTTTGCATCTCGCTCCCATCGAATTGTGGCTGTCGTGACCGGCAGCGCAACGGCGTAGCCGCTAAGCCATAGCCGCTAAGCCACCGCGGCGGGTAAGTTGTTGGCACCAAAGAGGCAGTCAACAGTATAAAATACTGCGGTTTTTCGCGCCAAAACCACGATTTGGTTATGAGGCATGCCGCAGTGGGTACTTCGAATAAATTCTGACCACCGTTCTTTAACGTGCACCCAACGCACGGTACACAGGCTTTTCTTGCATTACTCCTCCATACAAAGGCGGTCACCGAGGCCAGCAGTATATACTATCCCTGCAAAGCTAATAAATAAAGCGTAGGAGTTCCTGTCAATCCGCATTCGCTATAGCCCAGCTGTGAACACTATCTACATGTGAACCAACAAAGATATACAACGCGCTTCGAGTATTCTATAGCTTTGGGAGCGCAGGCATAACAGTCAGGTTTTAAGTTACGCGGTTAGTGCGTGAATTTTTACGACACGTCGTGGATAAGCTTCGAAGGGTGAATAAATGACGAGCAAAATTTGGACACGCTACAACAGGCTTTCGGAAATACATCTATACTTTACATTCACACATATATAGAAGGAGCCGCACAATAAAAATACATAAAAAATAAAGGACTGCCCCGCAAAGTCGAATTTCCGTGTATTTCTCGTCTACTGACAAGTAATATGGCATGGCGCACTTAACGCTACAATGGATGACGAAAACACGTACATCTCGTGCAAACACAATTAGCGCTATAAGGGCTTCCGTAATTAGGTTACGTTTAACAAAATCACGCCACGTGGACACCGAGCGCTCCCATGCTGAGTGACGTAGGTGTCTGGCGTCGAAGAAATATTAAGCGGTAGGAAGAGGAAGAAGAAGAAAAGAAGGAAGCAAAGAGAAACAAGGACAAACCACTGCCATATACTTGCATCGACATATCAGAAGAGGGAACATCGGGGTAAGCACGGTGACTGGGGTGGGATCGCGCCGCGGTCATACTTCACACGGCAAATTAAAAGCACGGAAAAGCGACACCGGGAGACGCCGTCGTCGCCAGCCGAGCGGGAACCCCGCACGTGCAGAGTCGTTGACTGCGCTAACGCGAGACGGCGAGTCGGGGACGGGCCACTTGACGAGTCATCCTGCCGTTGGCTGCAGTGTCTAGCTCCCTCCCGTGTGCTTCTTTCTTTCTTTTTTTTTGTCTCTTCTAGAGGACGTATGTCCCGACGAGCCGGACGCCCTTCGAATCTCCTTAATTGGGTTAAGTCGCGCTTTCCGTATGATGGACGGTCGCGCAAGGGAAGCCAACAGCTTGGGTGCCTCTTCGGCCGCATACGTGCCTGTTGGAGCCGACGCCGCAGGAGCTAGTAGTGCGGTGCGGGAGCGTTTTCACGACTTCCCAACCCGCGACACCCTCTTGATTGTGCGCGACTCTCCGCGATGGGCGAGCGAGACGGGAGCGCGTGACTGCGAATTCATTCAGGTTTTCTGACGCCGCCGCCGAACTGGCGTGGCTTTTGCCGCCAGAATCCGCAGTGCTTTTGGAGCTTGCGTGACCTTGATTCTTCATTAGCAAAGAGGAAGGAGTGCGCAGAACAATGGTTGCGCGAGAAATTCTTATAGGCACAGGAAGGGAGCCATTGTGGAACACGTGGCGATAACAAGAGGAGAAGGGACCACCCGTGGGAGCATCCCTTCCAATTGTTACCCTCCCTGAACCGCCCTCAATTCCTTTACCACACCGTTAACGCGTCGTTCTCTTTACCGATGTACCTCCCAACCTAAATCACCCGGCATTCAAACAGCTCCGTTCTCCAAAGGCTACACAGCACTCGATCCTCTTTGTTGATTTGCTGCCCGCCTCACTGTCTGCGTTAGGACGGCGAACTGTACCCGGGTACGTTCGGGGCTTCAGTTACCAGGCGATGCCACACCACATTGCTGGGACACTTCTACGGGGTGGTCTTCCCCCCCTTTATTTTAGCATTGGGGCTGTAGCAATTTTTCTTTTTTTTTTAATGCCGGCACTCTCTCACTCCCTCTCTCTCTGATGCGTGCACACTGTTCATCCTTACCCCCGACCGACACGTGACTGTCGACGTCACGCACGGTAGAGCGCGGTGTGAACGGCGCTCGGTGGCAAAGAACGAGCCGTGCTCTCCCCACGCGCCACTTCGCCGAGCAACAATGGTTGCTGCCATAAAACAGGCCTGGTAGTGTATTGCTGTACGGGAAGACCGCGTGCAGGATAGAACAGTGGTTAACGAGGAAGCCGAAAAGGCATTCACCGGCATTGGTCATGCAGAGAAAGACCGTGCGAACTTGTTCACCTACAGCAGTCATCGCCTGGTACGGGTAAACGAAGCGTGATTAAGGACGCCGTAGACAGAGCAAGCGCTTGGGTGTAGACATAGAGGTCCGTTTTTTGGCGCATAGTTTAGTGCACTGTGCGTTCTAGAGCGCCGCTCTTTTCCTCTTTCTATTCTCCCTTTCCCTCACCCCCAGTTTTGGATAGTTAACCGGATGCTCATCTGGTTGACCTCCCTGCCTTTCTTCTTGCTTTGTTTCTCGTTCTAAAACGGAACTTACTGACACATGTGGCAAGAGGTGAGGAATGCGGCTTTTTCTTTATCGGGTTCCTGCTTCCTCGAAGTCTTTCAGATAACACTGACTTGGCTCGTTCTCCTCTTGAACCAGTTGGAAAACGTAAAAGATGGTTCGTTTCAAGGACGGCGTACTACAGAAGCGAAAGCGACGAAACGCCAACACATGATATAACATGATATAACATGATATAACATGATATAACATGATATACCGCTGGAAAAGTTGCGGATACTGACATCACAAACCTATCGCACTGCCCAAGCTAACTCTCTTGACGTGCAGCTACGGCCACACTTGTCTGGAGGGTCCTAGCGGCCAGCGCTCACAATCACAATTTCTCGTGGAATCCGCTAAGAAACGGCTCGATATAATTTCCCAGTGCAGGGTAGCAAATCGGACGTGCATCTCGTTAACCTCCCTGCCTTTCCTCTCCTCTATCTATCTCGCTTAGTATATCTGATGCAGTCTAGCATTTCCCCTATCTCTACGTTATTTTGCAAAGTTACCTATGCCTGCAGTGGGTTAATTTTTGGCCGCGCCGGCGACGCCTGGCGGTTGCTGCTGTACGATATCTGTAGGCGAGCTAGGGCGCCAAGAGAGACACGCTGGTACGGGCGCGGTGGCTTTATCGAGGCGCAGGACTGCCTGGTACGTTAATCGCAAGCGGCGCATCGTGCTCCAGACGAGCGTAGCCGTATCTGTACAATCCCGTGCACCAGCTGCCGAAGAAAAACAGTTTGCGCAACACTAATCGGGCAAAACGCGTCGTGCACGAAAAGGCACCGGCCCAATGACACTCGTCGGTATATCAGTCGACCGGAGTCATCAGAACTCACAAGAATGATATTCGAGAGCCCGCTCACAATCGAGTTACACGCAATGAAGACTCCGCTCGGGCACGTGCTGTCATCGTCGACCCATTGACCACAGCGCCAACACTAGGGCGCCGCCACTCCGCACAAAGCCGGGGCGGCCATGCAAGCGTAAGCGGTGTCCCACGGACATATATATTCGCGAGCGGGGGTAGTTTTAAAAGTAAACTCGGTTACGCTAATGTCGCCTTCCGCGACGAAAGCCAAACGTTGCCACGAGTCGTGTCGCACAGGGAGAGAAAGGAAAAGGAAAAGAAAAGGAAAGAAGACGTGGATCGAGGCGTGGTCCAGGAGGCGTTGCAGCAGTGCCCGTTTTGCGGGAACAGGGGAAGCGCTGCGCGGCCGGGCGCGCTCCCGATCACAAAAGGACGCTCGACGCGGCAGCCAAAAAAGAGAGAAGGCCAAAGGCTAATGAGGCATTGTTGCTCCGGGGATGAACGGCTCCGCGGGGCCGCCCGTAAGCGGATTAGCCACAGCAGGGATATGAAGCGTCGGGCCACAGTAACGCGTATAGCGCAGAGACGGCAGCAGCCCCAAACCCTAGCTCATAGAGGCCACAGTCGAGAGACAACGCGCACTTTGCGGCAAGAAAGTCCCTCCGTCACGGCGACTGAGCAGCGCAGGCGGTGGGTGGGGAGGGGGGGGGGAGGGAGTCTCCGGCGGCTGTTGTCTGTGACCCGCGGCGCGCCGCGTTGGTTGCCGTTCGCTACACTTAATTTGCCGCGAGCTCGCACTACATTTAACTGGTCTGATGACGCTCTTTAACGACATTAACAGGACGCACACGGATGACTGCGCTTACGCGGAGAGAAGGGCAGCTGCTGTTATGACCCGGCCCAAGTTGGGCATGTGAAGCAAAGGTTGAGAGGGGAACGTCTGATGAAATTGGGTTCGCGAAATAAAGCGCGCCTTGGATGACGGGTCTTTGTTCAGACCGACGTTCTGTACTACGTCACAGCTTCTACGCAGCCATATGATTGAAGTGCTCTTTTTAATTATTAAGTGATCCGAGCTTGAGAAAATGGGCCACCGCGAAGAGACCGACTTTTCCAAAAACCATACTTTATGTGCAGGCAGGGCGCACGATGCATGTGCAACACTTTCATACGTTCATGTTTCTTTTGTTGCTGATACTGCTGATATATATATATATATATATATATATATATATATATATATATATATATATATATATATATATATATATATATATATATATATATATATATATATATACGGAGAGAGAGATATATATATACAGTGTTAGTCCGAAGAAGTTCAGAAAAACCAAAGTCAAGATTTCCTGCTCCCTGCGCCATGATAGAGACCATCAAGCAACAAGGAATTCTGAAATCGCTACGCTACATGGGACCGGAAAGAAAAACTGAAATAACAACAGTGGGAAATGTCATGCGCTATCATCCCATGCAGGAAGGATGAAAACCGAAGTACGGGATGATGTGATGTCTCGGCGAAGAGGAAGAGGACTGTGGTGTGTGTGTGTGTGTGTGCGTGTGCGTGTGCGTGTGTGTGTGTGTGTGTGTGTGTGTGTGTGTGTGTGTGTGTGTGTGTGTGTGTGTGTGTGTGTGTGTGTGTGTGTGTGTGTGTGTGTGTGTGTGTGTGTGTGTTTGTGTACACGTGAAAAAGTTCAAAGATATCGGGAAGTGTAGCAGGAGCGTTTCGGGCAGCCTTGTTATTTAATAAAGGGCAGACACTGAGCATCATGAATTGCGAGCTCTGATTGTACGCAGCTTATATAATTGGGATTATTTAATCTTAAACGATGGCGCTATCCTCATAAAAGTATATATAGCTCACTGTGAAGGGCCATGGTCAGTGACGTTGGTGCGTGTTTTACGCATAGCTTGCTTCGTTTAGCCGTCATGCATTAGCGATAGGAGTTAAATGGGTCCTGCATCAATTTTCATTGAAGGACAGCTTAATTCGTATATGCACATTATAGTTGTACTTAAAGACTGCAGGGCCCCTTTACCAAAAAGATGGCGTCACTCCCAGCGCATGTACTCAGTGCAATCAGTACATATCAGCCATCATCTATCGCACTGGCTGTCATTGAAAAAAAAAAAAAAACTTTCTAAACCATCGAGCGAAGGCGGCATTCGTATCGGTGATTGACGAAGGTCGCGCCACCGACAAAGACTGGCGATCATGTATTGAGACACGACGGCCGATGTTCACACCTATAAGTGCGAGCTTCCAGATGCCACGCTAAAATCTCTCGTGATTGGTGCCAATCACGTTTGCTACCACCAGCATTGTCACGTAAAATAAGCTTCAGCGCACACTAACGTCCTGCTCCTGCGTCGCTGATTGGTTCAACAGCTTTGTGACTGCAGTAGGAAAGCCGAAAATCTGAGCGACGAGCGACTGATCCAAGACGTCCACTTTTCGAGCAACTCGATCATTTACGACAAACTTGGTAGGCGCTTCGAATTAATGCCCCTGAATAGCAACCAAACTTAATGTGTAACACTTCGAATGCACTGGAAGAACGCGCGTTAGCTGTAAAGCGGCACTGTGAGCTCATCACACCGCATCAAAGAGATGAGGAGCAAGCAGAGGGCACGAAGGAAGGACGTGCCGCGAGGGGCAATGCGATGAGCTAAAACCGCGCAGTGCCTCACCCCAAGGTGAAGGCGACATTGAGGAGGCGCGACCAAAACTTGGCGAGGAAGATGCGCTCCGCAGCGTAGATTCGCAATATACCTTCGCGCGGTGCGGGTTGAAATTTACGAAGGCTGCACGCCAGGAACAGGCCCACTCTCGCTGCCAACCTGGCGTGCAATCCCTTCCTCATCTCCCTCTTTTCCTAGCTACCTTACTGCCTTCTCCGGTGGGCGCCTGCTGCCGCATTCCAGAGCAGGCTGGGTCGGACGAGTCCCGGCCCCACCGTTCGCTGCAAGACGGCTACTGCACCGTACTTTATGTATTTGCCTTTTTTGTTTTTCGCTTCTTCCCGGTCCAGGCTCACTCCTGCCTCTGTTCCGCAATGTCGCGCGTGCCTCGAATTTATAGGCGGTGCGCAACAGTATGGGACCCGGAAATTCGGCGGCTCCCTTCCGCTCGGGACTTTTCTTCTCCCCGACCTCACGTGTGCTTGTGTGTGCGTGAGGCACGCGTTTGCAGCCCCTTCAGGAGGTATGGAGTGTGGGAGCACCTTTTCCAGCTGGGGCGCTTTAGTTTTCTAAAGATTCTCCTTGATTTTTTTTTCCTCGTTTGTTGCGAGTGAGTTGCGTTCTACTTTGTGCTTGCGCTGGCGCGACTGCGTCGAAGGTAGAAGACCGAAACAAAGGAAGCGCGCATCCCCTTGAGGTGGGGAGCGCCGAATTGCCTCTTGCGGTCACGATCTTGCATTAGACTATCGTACAGCGTATCCTGAGTTACGGTTCCCATAGCCAAATACGGCAATGCGTGCCAACAGCAGGAAACATAAACTCTATAGATCAGGCCGTCCTCGAAGGTAGAACTAGGTGTTATAGCTTTCTTGCCAATTGCTCTCCCACTAATATGAAAATCGCTTTGGTACACAATGCATCCGAGAAAACCGCTGCTGCGCTACTATAGTTATGTGTTTTGAAATAAGTTAACATACGCGGTGAAGTTGTACACAAAGTAAAGGTGGGTAGACGCTCAGACATTACGAAAAATGAATCGGTGAGAAGAAATGCGAGTATGTCAACCACAGGATCTGCACCGGATCAGGTGCGATCCGTTGTCGTCGAATTGGACTGAGTGGCGACTACTATAAGAAAGCAAAACTCACGCTATAACTATACTGACGCAGTTTCTCTCACTTTCGCTGACTCGAGAAACGATCGAGTGTGGAGAGTATTGCCTGGCAGTTTCCTGTCACGCTTACAACTCCCTCCCCCGCTGCCCCCTCTCCCCTGCCTCAACCCCCACCCTCGTTTTATTTATCCTTCTGTAAAGGGACACAGAAGTTGACATCAAACTGAAGACCTCGCGGAACGGAGTTTGTCCAGACGACCGCAGCAGAAAACGTAAAAGAGAGGGACAAAGAAGAAGAAATGAGCCCACTACTACAGTACACGTATACCGTCGTCTTCAGGGTGCTCCACTTTGTCATCCACACGAATGGTACTCTGGACCCCGCCAGGAACGCGCGCGCACGCCTCCTAATTACGACAAACCTGATTCTATCTTCGTCTCGCTCGTTTCTCGAGCTCACGTTTGTCCTTTTCCCTCCAGTCTTTCGAGCAGTGGTCCACCATATCACTTCGTCTCCAGCACTAGTTCGCCCCGGTTGTTCAGGATAGGACGCGCCTAACCACAGCTGTCAGGGCGAAGAGAGCAGACGGCGTCGCTGCGGAGCGAGTGACTTCAGTGTCGCCTCAGGGAAGAAAACAAACAACTTCAAAAAAAAAAGAAATTACGCACCCGCGATCTAGGAGAGGCTAAACGCAACATATTCGAGCGGCAATTCCAACATATATAACGCGGTAGACAAGAAAAAATGAAACGCAGGAGGAAATTGAGGAAGAGGTATGGCCGCAGGAGCACCGGGGAACACGACGCCGCGCGAACCCTTCGACATCGTCGAAGCCGCATCCTTCATCGAGGCAGGGCTGCAATTATTCGATGGCAGACGGAGAGATAGCCTCCTGGAAGCCATCGGAACTGGAGAGAAAGTGGAATGACCAGAAGGGGCGAGGCGGACGGTCCTGAGGCCCGCACTTTGGCGTGCAAGCGCTGCAGTCGACTGTCCGTGAACAACATGAAGAAAGGATCGGTGTGTGGTGAAAGAGCGTGAACGCGACTGGTTGCCACGGGTACGCACCCTGGCTCGCAGCCCGCAGGAGGGGGAAGACCGATCGGAAGTGGGCCATTAAGAGTACTCCAGACGTGGTCGCCTTCCATCGCTCTCTGACCGTGCGCGCGGCGACGACGTGAGAGCACGCCCCGCGCGTATGTGGGAGAGCGAACTTGAAAGGCAGACACAAACGTTGGGATGCAGCACACCTCTGTTAGAGCGGGCACCGTTTCGGTATTACGTTGGGCAAGGCCTGGCAGGCTTAGAGAGAGAGAGAGAGAGAGAGAACAAGGCAGGGAGGTCACGCAGAGGCGCGTTCAGTTTGCTGCCCTACATAGAAGGTAGAGGGTAAGTGACAAAAATTAAGAGGCGCGACTTCATCCGGAGCTGCGCGTCGACACCACAGTTTTTCGCAAAGATCTGTAGAGGTTGGCTTCTGAGCTTGAAGGAAGGAAGGAAGGAAGGAAAAAGTGGAGAAGGAAAGGTAGGGAGGTTAACCAGTATGGCTTAACCGGTTTGCTACCCTACACATGGGAGAGGGATGGGGGAGATTAAAGATGGGGAAGGGGGAGAGGGAGAGAGAGCACATAGCACAGCACACACACATCGTCCGTTGGAGTCCATCAATCTGGCATGGTACGCGACGTCACTCTCACAGCCGCTTGTCCAATCCCGTCTCTTTCAAAAACCGAAGTAGTCCCTTTGTCGCCTTCACCTGCGATATCTTCTGTCGGCGGCATGTGAAAATCGTGTCGAGGGACAATGGTCTACTGTCAAGGCGCGCTAGAACAGATGCCAGGGACTGTCGCTGAACATTATATTCAGGACAGTCGCACAGAACATGTTCCAGCGTCTCCTCGCAAAGACAGGCATTACAGAGATCGTTGTCGGCCATTCCAATGCGGAAGGAGTAAGATGCATCTCTATATGCCAACTGGACTGCGTCGAAGAGAGGCGACTCTGCTTTATCGCTTATGGCTGGGGGTGGCTTTCTGAGCTTGAGGTATTGGTTCTTAGCATGGGGCTGCACCGCATGGGGAACACATGTGAGGTCCGTTAAAATATACATGGACACTGTGTTGCGGTCGCCGCAAGTTGAAGAGTTGGTGGAACGTAAGGGCGGTCGGTGTAGGTATAGTCATTACTGCTGCGTGCCCCAGATGTTGAAGAGTTGATTCTAGTCGATAGTGTAACTGACCTTGATAGGTTATGTCGGAAACCGATTTGTGAAAACGCACTGACGTAAGGATGAAACACGATACGTGATGCCCCCAGCATGCCACTGGCATACCGGCAACTTTTCGGCGGGCTTAGCGTTTTTGGAAAAGCCTGTGCAGTGGAGAAAGTTGAAACAAATCTGTTTTAATTTGAAGCATCACATGTGCGTAGGCTTTTTACAGAACATCACTAGTGCTATACAAGAGAATGTCCGTCCACAACAGCCCTTACAGTTCTATATCGCACACACCACGGATTGGCTGCCACCTGAATTTGTATCGTCATATTTGTTATGGGTAAGTAGTTTAGAAGCACAGTTCAAACTTACGTAGTTAACTTTGGAGTTCGCAACATGAACAAATTGAAGGCTTATTTTTCTACGTTGTGTGTGTTTTCTTTATTAACATTCCAATCTTGATGCTTTCAGACAGATGCCCTCGGACAATCTCCTTCATCGCCGCGGCCGTCATGTGCGTTTCGGGTTTTTTTTTCTTCGGACCATCAGATTTAACAACGTCGCATATGCGTCACGAAACAACCCTCGTCCAGGGCTATGCAACGGTTCTATTCGAATTTTATTTGTTTTCGCAGTTGGTCACTGGTCCGAGCCTCGCTCCGCCTGCGTTGTCACCGACATCGGCCGGCCTTGAACGGCGGCTGACCGGGGAGGAGTAGAATCGAGTGAAGGAATCCTTTTAATATAACGGCACTTGACATGAAAAAAAGAAAAAAAAAAGTACACGAGGGCGCACTATACCTCTTGTCTACTCTCTCTCTCCAAACACTGTTTTTTTTCTTCTTTTGCTGAGGTTCTTTTATCTCAGGGCGTGCTCAACACCGTCGAAGTCATTAGTTCACATGACAAACCGGGAAGCGCTGTGGTATCCTGTTTTTTTCCTCGCGCCTGGAGTTTCACTGGCAACACTTTCTTACTACCACCCCACGCTCTTTCCTTGCAGCAGTGACCCCTCGCCTTAGCTGTGTACGTCTATCCGCCCTCCTCTTGGGACAAATTATGACGTGCGCGATTTCGGGACCGGCCTTGTCCGTATACCGTTGCCTCTCCAGCGCCTCCTACGCCCGCTTTCACACGCCATCCCAGCCCTTCACAATCCTCCTCACAAAGCGGCAGAAGCATCTCTGTGTGCGTGCGTGCGCGCGCAACGCTTCACTGAGACGCGGGTCAGAGAAAGAGGCCGCTGCCACGATAGGTTGGGCGCGTCGCCGGTGATGAATAGCGGAACCGGGGAAGGACTTCGGAAACGGCTCTCTTGCCGCCCGGTTCCCCGGCGAACTTCGTGCACTCTGCTCTCTCCACGTAATGCGGCTTCATCGCAACGACCGTGGGCGTCCGCGTCATCCCCCGCGGTAACTGAAGGCTGCTGCCTCGGGCTCTGGTTGAATGACGACCCTGCCACACCGTGGAGTGACACGGCCAGGGGACAATGAGCTACCTCGGCCCTCCTCTGTCTTCCGTTCGGCACCGGCGAAGCCAGAGCTTTCTTTGTTCCTCCTTCTTGCTTCTTCATTTCGTGCGTTTATTTTATACATTTACTTATTTCCCGAGGAACACGAAGGCGCCAGGTTGTCGCCACGGGGCTCGTTTGGCGGCGAACTGCCTCGTTTCGCCGATTGCTCTTGCCCCTCACCAGATGGCAGCGATGCGGCATACGTGTCTTCCTCGGCCCTGTACTATTAGGAAAAGTTGCCCAGAGGCACTCTAGTTAGCACGTCGATGGCTTTAGGCACCGAAGGAGTGGATTGGCTGCAACTCCTCAAGAAAAAAAAAAGACAATCGTAGGCACCGAACTCTCCTAAGCTTCACGAGCAAACCCGCCATGCATATCCTGCAACTTGGACTCCAAAGCCATGCGTCCAGGCTTCGCAGGAATCCAGATTTTTCGTAAATACCGTGTCTAGTAGACTTTTGTGCCCGACTGCACGCCGTAGTAAACATTCTGCGAAGAACATACGGCGATATCTAGGACACAGAATATAACACGAATGGAGAGAATGTAAAAGACAGAGTGCGTCTACCTGGGCTTTAATTGATCCAAGTGTTGATATTTTGCGGCGCGACCTACAATGCTCATTTCATGGCTAGCATTGGCGCGTAACTAATGTGTCCACAGAGGCGTAATAGGCAGCGTAGAATGACTGGGCTGTAGCACATTGCCCAGCGAAACATATTGTGAAGTGACTCGACGTTTCACCTCTGCGTCACGCCAGCATTGTCAATCGAAACAAAACAGATTTTTTTTATCGTAGTTACGCTAAATGTGCATGTGCCAAGACAGGAGGTTGTTCGAAAATGAAAATATCAGTGCCTGTATATAACGTGTTATACATTCTTTTTCTGCATGAATTATTTTAACACTGTGTAATTCCTCATCTGTTTACGTGCTCATCGAAGTCTACATCACGGCCCTTTGTGTGTGTTCGTGATTTTGTTTACAAACTCATTGTGGTACAACTTGCATTTCACTTTTATACTGTTGTCTTCATGGGCGTATAGGACTGTGCTGTGGATTTCTGACTGTATGAAGTGAATCCCTTTTCATTTTCCTACATACTTTTTACATTGTTATTTCCGCTATGAGAAAAAGAGTAGCCGTCACCATTATAAGCTGACTACGTCCTTTCTTTTATTTTAATTTCAATAATAAAAAAAGCATGTGCCAAGAAAGACCACCAACTTCGAAAATTCAGACATTTCATTCACTGCAGGGCGAGTTCGTAAGAGCAGCTGCAGGTGGCAGACGTCCTCTCAGCGCCGGCTGGCTGCATTGCTGAGAAACGACGCTGTCATTCCATCCCTCATTTGATTACTATATATAAATCAATTCTGGAAGAACATAAAGTTAATGCTTTGATAGCATAGCCTTTTTTGTCTTAGGATACCTATTACGAATGGCTATCATTGTACATCCATTTCTAGCAATGTCAATTTAGTATCACATTTAAACTAGGAAGCGGTGTTTTCTTGTTCCCGGTAGTGAGTATTAACAAACCATCAACGTGGACCTCCATATTTCTGCCTTCATTTCAACTGCATTGACCATGCAAAAATTGATTTGCGTACTATGTCACTGAAATAAAATGCTGCCAACATAAATACAACCTGAGATAATGATAAAAAGGTCAACGCAATGGCCAAACGCAACGCAACAAACAAACAATAGGGTGCAGCACGACATCCCGGTGCTAGACAAAGCAAAGTTCGCCGAGAGTGTATGCGAGCGAAGATGAATGAACAAAACCATTGGGGCAGTACGTTTTAGCCCGTCCACGTGATGGCTTGCAGTGGCGTTAGCATGCCCTCGCAAAGGGCAACTATCTTAGCGCAAAGCGCCGTATTCGCGAAGTTGTTCTACTGGAAGTGATCGCATAAACAGCACGCCTGTCGTGGCAACCGAGCCCGCTTGCGACGAAGCTGAAGAAAAAATAAAAAAGAAAGAAACATGCACGCCCCGCCCGTTCTTCCGACTTTGCAGGGTGCAAAAACGCCAACCTCTCACTTTTGTTTCTTTTCTGTTTCTCTGCCGCTTCTTGCTCGTGGAATGCAACACGAAAACCGATTGTTATCTACCAGCCACCACGGTTGCTGGCGTTAAGTCACTACGCGTGGTGTAAATGTTGTTTTTGAATTATCGCGCTCTCGGTTTCGTGCGTGTACATAACTAAGTCCACACGCTACATAGGCCCGCCGCACACGCACACAACCACAGCGAAGCACCACCGGGATACCCAGAAGCAAGAGCAAGTGCCACAGACGCCAACGAAAGGAAATAAACCCACATTTAGGATGGGACGCAGAGATTGGCTGCGCGTGCCAAACCTTGTCAGGCGGAAACGCGAGTATGGGATTGCAAGGGGTTAATTAATAACACGCTAACCGTGCATCACGGATCAGAGCGGCTTTCGCGGGCGCATTAAGCAGCAAGAAAGAAGGCGGAGCTTAGAAATGGATCGAAAATAGTAGAACAGGAAGAAGATACGAGAACAAGGGGGGAAAGGGAAACATGTAGGCTTCCACATCAACGATCTGTCAGCCAACCAGCGATCCAAGCAGACGCCTCACGGAATGTGTCAAAGCTTGTGCGGCACAAGAAAGAGATGTAGAGAGAGATAAAAAAAGAAAGAAAACTTGGGCAACAAAATGTAGGTGTGACATCTACCACTGCCCTCTCGGCCTTCTTGCCCTGCGCGAACTCTCCCTCCTTCTTCGTTTCTGATATAATAATCAATGCGGGCGCAGACAGTGAGCGTTAATGGCGACGCCAGCGACGCATATGTGTCAACTTGCGCGCGCACACTCGAGCGCACGCAGTCTGTTATACGGTACGCGTCGACGGGCGTGTCCCACGAAAAGCTCGTCGGCATTTTTTGGTTTCGGTGGTGAGCGGGTGCGGCTTGTCGTCCGCAGGCCGCATTACGCGGAGCAACCGACTGGAAGACCCTTTAATTACTTTGGTTCCCGAATGCACCGCTGCGCGGCGCATCATGCCTACCTAATCTCTCTCTCGTCTCTTCCCATACAAAGTATAGCCACCTCTCTTGCCCTCCCGTTCTCGCTTAGTGGCTTCGTCTAAACGAGAACAAAAACATGGCTTCCCAAAGAAGAGAGTAAACAATAAACAAAGAAACACACAAACCAAAGAAGAAAGTGTGCATGAGATTGAATGAAGACCACTCAAAGTGCCCGCCGTAGCTTGGCCACGTTAGTCTTACAAAGTCTGAAACAAAGTGCGCGAACAGACTAACGATAAGAGGAGTAACATGCTTGAGCAGAACGAGGCAAAATAGTTTCGAATGACGTAAACAAGAGAAACGGCTGCGTCGCCGGAACAAGCACAAACAGCAGGAGCAACGACGATAGTAGCAGCAAATACCCGCTGCTGCAAGAAAAATGGGAACCCCAGTAATGAAAGATTTAACCTTTCTTTCCCCATACCCCGCTACCGTTCCTGCCGACTTCCCACAAAAGGCTAGCGCGGCTTAATGTTCTGTGACGAAAGGAGCTCCGCGCACCGTTCCGCCGTTGCAGCCGAAGAAGAGAAGGAAGGTGCACAGAGCGGGGCACTGGAGGGGCGAGGAGGGTGTAATTAAGCTGGATAATTCCATTTAACACGGCCTAACTAACTGAGTGTAATCCCTCTGCCCTTCCCTTTTCTCCCGTCCCCGCACCTTTCAGGCAGCGCCTCAGCGTTTCCCGCCAGACTCCCGGTGGAGCCTAGCGGTGCGCGCTTGGCTCGACGACCCCGGGGCCGAAAAGCCGGCGGTGCGCGAATGGAAAAGGTGGGTGAACGCGGAAGGAAAAAAGAATATAAAAAAAGGTCGGTGGGCAGCGGAATGGGGATGGTTGGGGATGAAGGCCGGGAGGGAAGCGGCTGGCAGCTCAGGTGAGGAGCACAGTGGCGAAAGCAACGGGTCCCTAATACGTGGAAAGACGGGATTTATGAGCCGGCTCGCGGCGGCGTCTGTTTTCGCGCTGGCCCGCTGGAAAGCAGGCGTAATCGGGCGCACTCATTCATTTGCCCCCTCGCACGGAAACACTGCGCTTTCGGAGCCTGCCCTCCCCCGCCTCCACAATCCTTTATACCCTCCGGCAGTTCTCGTCACTGCGCATAGCTAGGCGTACGCTTTGTTTGAACGCCTCGAGGTGAACGCTGTGTGCTTATATATATAGAGAGAGAGGGAGCGCGTGCTGGCTCGGTGCGTAAGCGAGCTGTGTATTATGCCCCGCGGGACGACCTGGCCGGAAAGAGAAGGTAATGTTTATGAAGCGCCTCGGGTGGCGCGCGCGCGTTTGTGCACGTGAACCGCTTAACGCCTGGAAGCGCAGCAGTCCGCGCTCACAGATGCGGGTGCGAAGGCGGGTGCGTTCGAGCGCAATTGCTCGTAACAGCGTCGCCTCGCACCTCTCCCCCCCCCCCCCCCCCCCCGTCTTTTTACCTGAACGAAGGGTTCGCTGCGTGGCGCTTCAGAGTGATGCGTTTTAACGCGACAGCGTTAAGGGACTCGTGTCGCAGAAAATCCGGCATCCCGCGTCTCGCGTCGACAACTTTTTAGAGAACAATCGTTCCGAACCACGCATACCCAACGACGCAGGCTATCAGTGTAGCGCAGATACGTTACTGAACTAACCGAATTTCCCAAAGTAAAATGCGTCAGAAAAATTGTAAAGTACGACTTACACACAACCTACAGGCAAGATAGCGTCGAAGTGTAATTTGAATATACGAGAAAACAGAATTCTATTCCGCGGAAACTTACACAAACCCCTTTTTCCCAGCGTTTCTACCTTCACAGAGTGGCGCGCCTGCTTCCTTGCAACACCTCCAGATAGCGCTCGCCTACGAGCACCTGCCGCCCACGCAAGAGGCGGCGTTTCTACCAGAACGCTCGCCTTCGTGCATGGCGTTCGCAGATAGTTTCCCCGGTAAAAATTCCGATTACGTAAGCTGAAGTTACCGGGAAGCGTGAGTCAGTGATCTTTGAATGCTACCGCGCTTTCTTAGTTATCTTCCAAGGACTTTGTACCAAATTTGCAAATGAGATTAAGTCATTCAGATACCACTATATGCGGACGCCATTTATACGCCTTATATTTAATAACATCATAAAACCACGCTCTCACTGACACAACAGAAGCTAGCAATGAGAGACTTCTACATGTAATTTTCCAGAAACGGCTTTCATTTTCAATAATGTACAAGACCGCATATAACAACAGCGAATATATGCTCATAATCTGCCACAGAGCTCTCAATGCTGCGGTTCGCCCAACTGCGTACACGTGTTCATAGAAGAGAAAAGTTTAATGATAAGAAAGACAGATAGTTTGGCTTTAGGTACATTCGCTAGCCAGCTACTCTGGGAAAGAAAAGAGCGCAAGAAAAAGGAACAAGTCGGGTGACGGTGAGGGAGAAAAGAAAGTGTTCTACAAAAGTCTACAGAGGATCCAAAAACTTCATAACTTAAGTAAGGTGATATACATGCGTCAAGCCAAGTTACAAGTCGTTGGTAGCGACGGCGATGGCAGCGACGAACACACACGCACTCTTAGTGGGAACGGCGGAAAGGACCAACAAATTTTCGTCAAAAAGGGGGCTTGCAAAATGAAGGCAATACCTCTGAGACAACTACAATAAGCGGAGCGCCCTCAGTTGCCGTAATATACGGTATTAGTTGCAGGACCGCACTTCTTGCGCCGCTATTCCTTTGTCGGAAAGAAGAGGACGGGGGGAGGGCTCGCTAAGCCAACGTGCTTAATCACCGGCAAAACTTCACAGAACGGTCCTACGCTGCCTCGCACGTGGTCCACCAGTGTACTGTACTGCCAGGAGAGAGGGTAAGGAAAGGGAGGAGGTGTGGCGACCTGCACGTAATTATCAATTAGTTCACGAAGGCGTAAAGAAAACGGCTCCGGACCGCTCGGAGCAACTCCTTTCCAGCACATTTCTCCGCGACTGGGGCAGCGGCACGAAACGCCGTAGATCGGCAAGTCGCTGATCTAGCAATACTTGGTCGAGCAGGGTAAGATGGCGCGACGCGAGAGAAACAAGAACACCGAAATACAGGAAGTAAAAAAATAAGGAAGGGAAAATATAGTCACAAAATGTAAGGACTATAGGTGCGGGCAGGAGGGTCTTGGCTTCTGGAGCTAGACAGCAGTTTTCAACAGTGCAGCGTCAGAACCGAGCATATGGCTTGAGAACTATCCAAAGTTGTGAACATAAATTAGCTACACATATTCTACATTTTTACGCCTAAGAGTTTTCTAAACTCGTAAACACCACTTTACACGGGAACAGGGGAAGAGAAACTACCTCTCAATCAACGCCAGCTCAAACTCTGGGGCTGCAACAGCGGCAAGTAGGACGCTAACACTTACTAAATGCTTTTGAGCAAGCAGGCTGAAAACAAAAGCTTAATACTCCCAGTCTTCACGATAGAGCTGCTACTTAGTTCACTTTTGTTTTTAAAGAGTTAGTGAGAGAAATCAACGGCAAGATTTCGGAAACTTCACCACAAGCAAACTTTTAGTGCGGGAAAGCCAATGTCGGGTCACTGAGACTTGCGTAACGCCAGCAACCATGGGCACCCGGAGGATAACGCAAGTAGGGGAAATGTGAAATATGGCGTGGCGAAAATATGCTAGCACGGTTTTACGCCTACTGAACATGGTGACCCAACAAGCAGATATGTTCGGTGTACTACAGATGAGTTCGTGCAACGCGAAAGCCTCAACAGTATTTTGTCTTACTACATCCGTGTATGCATACGCGTTGTACAGTCATGCGAAAAAGTAAAACAAACCCTTTCACTCATTCAACTGCGCCTTATCACTACATAACGGTGCTATTATTTCTGATAGGTTATTCGGTAGTGTACCTAACGCGTAAAACCAAAATTAACAAATAGAACAAGTTGGTTTCTTAGTTCGGACAAAAAAGGAAAATACTGGTGAAAGCTGATGCCCTACTTTGGCATAATTGTTTATCAGAGTGTGACGCAAATGTAAAAAAAAAAAAGGAAAAAGTTTCGGTGGCATGTTTTATTAAGCGTATTCACATGTACATTGAGACAAGAATCTCGTTGGTGTTTTTTAAATAAGCTATGATATAAATACTAAACACAATATGATTAGAAAAACACCTTCCAGCTATAGCGAACGGTATATTCTATGTGCTATACTGAGATACAAGCTTCTGGTTCGTGCGTGTGTGTGCTTAGGTTTTTTTTCCCCTTTTTTTTATCCTTCTTTCTTTCTTTCTCACCTATTGCATCCCCTTTCCCTTCCCCCAGAACAGGGTAGCCAACCGGAGATAATCTCTGGTTAACCTCCCTGTCTTTCCTTTGCCTTTCTCTCTCTCTCTCTCTCTCTCTGGTTCGACACAAATATAAGCCGATTAAATAGCCAGACCTGCACAGTGAGTCCTTATGTATGTAGGTGGACGGCACTATCACCCGGTAGGTAAAGTACTGTGGTAACAATATTCACTTCGTTCAGTTAAAAACAACGATATATACCAAAGGGAGTTTCAAACACCGTATAACGTGTTCTCCGTGCCAGCCATAAATGGAGGCTTCAATCGCGAGGCAGTCGATGCGGCCTGCCTCAGCATTCGCCAGAAACGCTTTCCGCTTACTGCAACACAAGAGCCAGGAAAAACTAAACCGCTAAATGGGATGCGACTTCGTCCGAGGCGAGTCAGGGACCCACATTTCTCGACAGCATGGCGGGATCGGGAACAAAACAACGTTTTCGCAAAAGCACGCGCCGCAAAAAAGACGCACGCGGAGGCTTCGACAATTGCTGTCGAAGAGCGCGCGGATAGTTGAAGAAGAGGGGAGGGGGAGGGGGGAAGGGTTGCACGTGCCATTCGTGAGGATGCACCGCTTCCCGCATGCAGCAGCAAGCAGCATTCGAAGAACGGGAAGTAAACGATCGGTCCTCTTATATCGGAGCAATCTAGAGAGCCCGTTTCCGTTCATTCCTCGGGCAGCAGATGCAAGGAGGCAGGCAGGCGGAATACGGCGAGGGAGAAAAAGGGAAGCCGGGAAGAAAGGATCTTTTCTTTCGGTACAAGCGGGTAAAAGAAATGAACAAGGGGAAATAGGAGTGGGGAGGGGACGCACGATGTAGTGGAGCGGTCGCGTCTCTCCCAAACAAGGAGAGCTTCACGTGTGCGGCCAAAGTGGATCGCTTTTTTGTGGCTAGTGATGGATCGGCCAGTTTTGCGGTACTCGGCGGTGACACGCCGGACGGCGGTGACCGGCGCTGACCGGTGGCCGAAAGCCGAGCTGCGTGCTGCATCTGAGAATGCAAAAGGCGACATAGCGAGGGTCGAAGCGGACAGTTTCGCTCTAGAATGGCACAGTGCGACGGGACGCATTGGGTGTGTAAGAACATGTGGTTATGTATCTATATATAATACCATACATACCTTAACCATACCGTTGCTCGCGAAGAAAATAGGGGAAATATTTCTTGGAGAGCAGGCTATAGACGACACAAACTCTGACCGACCTGATTGCTCTTGCCTTGAATAAAATATATCTCTCACCCGTAAACAAGCCACAATGTCTACATTTCCACACACACGATTCACGCAAAGTGCGCCGATGCTCATTCCCTGCAGTTCACACAGACTACAGGCGGCAGCGGTATGATAACCACGTGGCGCCGGGCGCTCGAAGCGTCATCCCTCGAATATTTGACTCTTGGAAATCGAAGTGACTGTATGCCCCAGCGCTGGCGCACTTCTCCCGGCATCTGTTGACGAGCCGCGCGAACGACGGTGTACAACGCAGGCCACAGGAAGGGGACGACGCGCGGAGCGCGAGGGGCTGACAACTTCGGCGACTCCCGGGAATCCATTTGCGGAAGAGTGCGGCGCCGCTTTCAATTAATTTTTTTCATCCCGGTAACAGGTGCTTCGCCCGCAGCGTCCGCCCGCCGCTTACGCGCCGAGGGTCTTGAGGGTCGAGCTTTACGTATACGCGCCGTACACGTGAGCGTGTGCGCGCGGCCATTAGTATGCTGTACCGCCGCGCGACGCACCACGTCCACCCCCCACCCCCCCCTTCCGCCGTGTAGTAATACGCGCGGAGTTGTGCGACTGATTGCAGTGGGCCGCCGAAGTTTTAAATTCGCCGTGCCATTTGTGCGCCCACCGGACGCGGAGCGGACCTTATATGCGTGCCGTGCCCTTCCCGTACGGTGCATGCGGGCGTCTGCGAATTGGCGAAGCCGTCGCGTCGCGTAATGACCCGGGATGCCAGACGCCGTGGAGCGACGCCGATTGCCGACGACAAGTCGCATCTGCGGAACCCGGCACGTGCAAACAACCGTGGCGAGTATAATGCATCGTGGCGTGGGTTTACGACAACGCGCGCGGCTAAATTGGACACCTGAGCGCACGCTGTGAACCACGCATTTTATGCGAATGAAAAAAAAAAGATATATATATATAGAGAGAGAGAGAGAAGGAAAGAAAACAAAGGCGCGAGATTGCCATCTTTTGACGCAATCTATAGGCCCAGTCAAGCTTTTTTCAATAGCGTATAACCTACGTCTATACGTGGTCACTCATATAGATATCGCGTCCTTCTGGTAATTTAGTTTTGAACCGTTCAAAACGTTCAAACCATTCTTCGAATCTTTAGCTCAGCTTCAGGCTTCAGGCCTGTTGAAGAATTGTGAAAGGGCCGAGTTAAAATACATTAACTATGTAACAGCGCAACGAAGAGACACGGAAAAGAAGAGCCGGCACAAGCACCGCCATTTGTGTCCTGTTGTGTGATACAAGAACTGCTAATGCACTGAGATTCGCAACACTTGAGTGTCGCTTCGTAGATACTTCGATTATGTACCGAGAGCAAAGTATCACACTCGCACCACGCGCTTTACCATAGGCCACGTGGACAACGTCAACGGTCGGTTTTGCGTGCATTCTCTGTTCGGAAGCCGGATTCGAGGACTGTACGATTATGCTGATTTCCTTGAAAGTTTTCTAACCCCTATCCCCCATCCCCAGTGTAGGGTAGCAAACCGGAGACTCATATCTGGTTAACCTCCCTGCCTTTCCTCTTCATTCTCTCTCCTTGAAAGTTGGATTCCACATTGGGGCCGCTTCAGCTTCACTCCATCTTCCTCCCCATTCCCTGTTAAGTACTGCACACGAGTCTCCCAGAATAAGCGCATGCAAGCCGTCCTTTCTTCCCTCTTTCCATCAAAGAAGAAGGAAGAG
This sequence comes from Dermacentor albipictus, assembly GCF_038994185.2. Lineage (NCBI taxonomy): Eukaryota > Metazoa > Arthropoda > Arachnida > Ixodida > Ixodidae > Dermacentor > Dermacentor albipictus. The sequence continues at coordinate 141,271,982 of NC_091824.1, forward strand.
ATGATCTGATGACAGCGCACTCTGTGTATACTCGAACACTCTTGTGAGTTTTTTTTTTCCAGGGCGGCACTAACTTAAGCAACGAGACATTGTGCTACAGAGGACAAGGCCATGGAACATATGCTCACGCACTACTATAAGGCGCTGCTCCTTTTGAGAACATTCTCGTTAGCGTGACGAACATTCACTTTCCTCCTTTAGAGCTTTTATGAGAAAGAATTTCGCAAAGCGCGCGCCCATTGTCATAGCAAAGTAACAGCTGAAAAAAAAAAGAAATATTTAAAGAAGATATGTCGCAGGGGAGGAGGGAACGGGGGGAGCGGGGGGAACGGGAGCGCGAAAGTTTAAACACAGAGAGTGAAAGCAAGAAATTTAACGCTGCTCTCTGCGGGACGACAGAAGTTTGAATGCGGGACCGAAGCCAAACAGTGGCGCCTCGTGCGAGAGTTGGAACACTGGAAACCGAGCGCACGCGAATCCGGAAGAGATAGCGCTGTTGCCCAACGAAGGCCCGTCGCTGTACTCTCTTCTCCGACCTTTCCTCACTGCTGTCTTGTCGTCCACACAGTGTCGCCCGCTGCTCCAGCACAAAAAGACGTCTCGCGGTCCTCTTCAAACAGACTAATGGGAGCCGCATTAGCGACCGGGCCGTCGTGCGGCACGGCGTGAATTGTTCGGCCCTTCGTCCTCCAGCTCCTTCGGGTCTCGAAGATAGTATGGAAGTACACTGCGAAATGCGCGCATGCTTTGGTGATGCTTGAAGCGGACTACGGTGAAGCGAGCGGGGGACAAGAGAGAGAGAGAGAGAGAGAAAAAAAAAAGACAGCGATCATGAGAAGAACGATGAATAAGAAAAAAAAAGTTGGCGTGGGGTATTCGTATCGACGACGATCAAGAGTATGCTCGTTCTTCGTACATTAATTTTTGTTTTCTCTCTTTCTCTCTCTCGCGTGGCTCTGACGACGTAGCCTGGCTGCCCCGCCTGGCTCGTGGGTACGCAAGAACGACCCCAATGACACTGGGCCGCTCAAAGATGGCGCTGCGGGCAACCGGAACAGGAAATGACTAGTGCGAGGAAGTGAGCTGGAGAGTGAGTGAGCGAGCGAGCGGATTCCTGAATATCAATGCCGCGAATGAGGGAAGCTTTTCCTCAGTCCAGCTTGCATGTATCTCGGCGCGACGGGCGATATGCGGCATTTCTTATTTCGCTGTTCTTTCTTGTTCGCGTTGCGGTTTTACCCATACACACTGCGGATATGAGACCACCACTGCCGCCACGATCGCGCGCGTGTAGCGAAAAAAAAGCGGAAGTTCGGGGCCAGGAGGAGGCGATGAGCTGTACTTATGTATGGTGGGCAGCGGAGAAGCCCGCTCCTTTTGTTCAGGCAGAAGAAAACGGAGTCGCAACAGGACTGCCTTTTTTCCGAGGGGAGTCTATAGACGCTATAGGGTAAACAGGGGTAACAGCGACGGGGTTCCATAGAGTGGCGTATTTTCGTAACCTCCGTGGGTGATAGCCCATGCAGCAGACTCTTGATAACGCGCTGCAGATGATGAAGCCGGCGCGTGTTCATCCTTTCGCTATGGGCCGTCGGCTGGGCGATGCGCGGCTGACGGAGAATTCTCATCTACGCTCACTCGAAACGAAATGCATTGCCGGAATGCTTTACGCACTTTCCCGTAGACGAGGCTCACAAGCTTCGGCCGCATTTCGATGGTGGCGAAATGGACGCTCTTGTACTAAAATGTAGTTGCAGGTCAAAAAGAAAAAAAGAAAAATCGCAGGCTGTTGAAAGTAATCCAGAGACGTCCAATACGGCGCTCTCATGACCTGCTGTGCAGTTACACACGTTAATCCCTCCTACCCCTCCCACCAATCCAGACCCCAGCGTCATACTTACATACACAAACCCACTTAACAAAGGTGTGAGGTAAGGGAAGAGGTGGGGGGAGAGAAACGTTTACGGTTTATTCCTGTGCGCGGCAGTCACTGTAGCTTTCAACGACTCCTGCGGAGTGTGAAAACGTTCGAGAGCATTGAGTTCACCGTCTATACGCGAGATATATCATTTTCTTAGCGCTCCTATTGGGTACACGCGGTGTGCTGCACATGCTCATTTCACTGGGGATATGATAAAGTCAGGTGTGGCTATCCGTGCCGCAACACTGTGATCACAAAAACCGAACGCAGTAGAGGAAGTTCTTCAACAAACTCCAGTGATGCGATATAAATCAGAGTAATTTTTTATTGACTTTTTCGTGAGAAAAGCTCATTGCGCACGCTTGTGTTAAGGCGACCAGGAATATGTGCGGAGCAGAGAATTTGTTTCCGGCGATAGGGATAACGTTCGCACAGGCGACACCGAATGTGTCTCTCATCCAGACTTCCTTTCACTAACGTCCGCTGAAGGCCATCGTTCTTTCGTTGTTGCTGGTTCTTTCATCGTCGCAAACTGGTAAATATGAATGAATGAAAGTACTGACAACGCCTTGCTTCTTTTCTACTCCTCGAAGCACCTGCAATGATTGGCGCACAGACACAAGATATCCTCGCAACGGTATAAAATACTTGCACATATACTCGACGAGCGATAAAGCACGTCCTCCCAGTACGAAACAGAGGTTTAAGTTCTAAACTAACACATCTTCTTTCTACTTAAATTTTTTGGTGCGGAAACTGCTAAGAAAAAAATATACGCGGAATAAAACAAACGTGACTTAAAAAATACAAATTGCCTCCGCTGTCGCCACGTTCAGCGATGTAAGTTGCCTGAAGGAACAGGGTTCGCGTAGCCTTCAATTGGTACGCAGCTCCACACGCTCGCGGCGCTGCAAAAATATTCCGGGCGCCGTCGGCCTCTCGCCAGCGGCGGACAACACTATACGAAATAGCAATAACACGCAACTGCAGAAGCTGAGGACACGAGGTGACGACTTGATTCCCAACTCAAACGTAGGTGTGTACATCTACGGTCGTACCTACAACACCTACGTGTACGTGACAAGCTGCACCGAGGACAGAATTTTCTAATAAACGGCGAGGAAAGCATCTGTCAAAAAGAAAAGCCACTTAGGGTGACAGTTCCCGGAAAGGATCAGACGTGCGCGCTATGCTTTGAGGACTTGTGCCGTCTTGTGTGTAGAGGGAAAGGTTAAGCACGTGCCGAGAATTATCTTTGTAACGGCAGGAAAGTATCACTTAAAGGGCACCGAAATACACGTTTCGTCCAAGCCACAGTTTGTGATTTCGAGACTTTCGCTCTCGTGTGGTCATTCCAAGCGTCACCGGTGGTTCGGGCGCAGGTCCAGCGCAACCTTTTGCAATGTCTTCGAAGGCAGGCAAATCTTCCATATCCATTTCTTTCTTTTTTTTCTTTCTCGTACGTTTGATTTTTTTCTCTCTCTTTATTAATAATAATATTGGTGGGGGGGGGGGGGGTATTTGTTCATGGTCGTGGGTTATTCTCCTTCGCAGTGAGAGTACAAAAATGTCCACTCGTGAAGCTGCAGTTGACGAAACAGAGTGCGTATGCACAAAGTGGAAGCGACGATCGAACGAGATAATACTAAAGCATCAGCATGAAGCTTAAGTGGAAAACCAATACCGGTTCGCCGGGAAGAAGAAGACAATTTCCCCTTCCACAGAAACTTTCTGTACGTCATGCATTTCTGCAAAATTCACTTAAACTCAGTATACGCAGTAAAGGGCGGACATGAGTTTTCAAGGCCACTTCAAGTTGAAACAAGTGGACCCTCAGGTATAGTGCATGGAAATCTGCATCTATACATAGCTTTGGAAGCAGCCGAAATCAGCTGCTCGTTGCTGCCGAAGCCACAATGCAGACGAGACGCATCGCACGTAGAATGCTGAACGACACCGTAAACAAAGGGTTCCGCGGGCTGGGGCTCTCCGTAATTAAGTTCCGCCTGCTTTCTTCCATTGGCAAGCCACGCGCCGATAGAGGACCCTGCCTCCCAACAACGCAACCCATGGAGCTACTGGCTTTCAAGTCTATACCACGAAGGTGCGCACACTAAGCGTGGGTCCACGGTTTCCGCCACCGGTTGGCATACACTCCTCGCCCCCTCTCTCCGTCGTCGCCCCCCCCCCCTCTCTCTCTTCACCCATCGCCCTGTCGCGCGCTTCTCTTCTCCGTGCGGCGCGTTTGTACACACGACCGCCGTCGCGCAAGGTGCGCGTACCGTCCCGGGAAGCAAGGGAGCGCCGGGAAAGAGTGAGAGAGAACGGCGTCAAATCAGTCTCGCTTCTTGCGCAGGCGGGTCACGTATAGCGGCGCACACCTTCCAATCGAGACGCCGAGCAGCCCGTGCCGAACGGTGACTCTGGAGCTGGGCCCCTCCACGTCCGGTCGAAGGCCCGGAGTTCGCGGCGTATACGCTGGCGGCTATATAGATATAGTCTAATTCACGGCAGCACGGGGCGATTGAAAGCCGCTCTGAAGAAGCGCGAAACTACACGTATATCGTAACGAGAGAGAGGTTCGCGTGAAGATGCCGGCTTGAAGTGATCCAAAATGGTCGAACACGGGATATCGCCGGAGCCAATATTTGGACAAGGAGGAAGGGAAGGACAAGGAGACTTTGCTTCGTCAGAATTATGGCGAAGACAAATCCCCTCGTTGAAACGTTGGCTCCAGTGACATTCCTTGTTCGACCCCTGTTGATCGTGTATAATCATACTCTGATCGAGTTTTGCTAACCTTGCGGCTACAATACGTGCTGTCCACGCTGCCTTGTGGATCTCCCAGAATGCCTTGACTATACGAGGGACGTTCCGAAAGCAAGTTGTGTCATTTTTTTTAAAGAGAAGATGGTCAACCAGGTGAAACCAACAATTGCCATAGGAACTCACGGCCGTTGCTGAATCAACGACGTAAGGAGCGTGAGAGGAGGAGGAATGACGCATGCGCAGTGCACCGAAAAAGAGAGAGTATCAGCAGATTAACGTGCCCATGGTTATATTTGAGTACAAATCACGATGGCAGACAGACTTGTGCTGACAACGTGGTCGCCAATGGAAGTGCATGCTGTTATCCGGTATGAATGGGAATGTGGGACTATACACTGTGTACGTCATCAATAACGCCTACGGATCGTGTACGGCGAAGAGGTCATGTCTCAGGCCTTTCATCGCAGGGCACCGAGTCTTACCAGAGTGGTTTCTTCAAACTGATCGCACGCTATGACAAATGTCTCAATGTCGTTGGCGACTATGTGGGAAACTAGTGCAAGGTATATAGTTCATGATGCCATGATGTATTTCTTTTTTTTCTTTTTTTGGCAATAAAGTTAGTTTCGGAACGTCCCTCCTACATATAGGAAGGACGAAGCCTGTACATGTACACTCTACGGACGATTGCGCTGCTCATGGAAGTACTGCTACGTTTCGTATAAATTGCCGCAGGCGATACGTTTCGGAAGATGCAAGATTGCGCCGGTGGATCGATTCCTCCGTTACGCTAGGAATAATTCGCTCCCATCGCATGACATCTTTAAACGTCAGGAATGGCCTCTCGGAGGTTTCCGTGGCCTGACTGCGCATTGTGTTACATTGGTGAAATAAGGCCGTTGGGCGTTTTGGGGTTCGCTCGCGCCTAGTGCTTCAACTTCAAAAGAAAAAAAACAACAACAACCTAGTATCGTCAGGGAGTGCATTCCTCGCTGTACACCAGGTACCGACAAGGGAGGGCATTTTTCGCTATGATGAGTTTCGCCACGCCAGACACGCTGGAGAAGTCATGCGACGGGGTCCGGCAACAGATCACGCCACTGGCAGAGTGGCTGCTGGATTTTTTATCTAAAATTATATTGGCGTGACATTCAACACGCCAAACAGTACGCGAACTTCTTAGAAGATAAATAAAACTCACTTTACTGCCTTCCTTTACCTTAACTTTGCAGCAAATACGCTATTTATTTAACACGCTTCGTCACGGTTACTCCTGTGAGCTATACGAAAGCAAAAATAACAGTAAAATCACGCAAGACACCGGGATACGCGCGTCAAATGCTGGCAGCGGTTCTTTCATCTAGATTGGCCGCGGTACCCTACAGCTTCAGAGAACTTTCCCAATTCCTACTTGTTGCCGTTGATTCCAGAGCATGTACGCAGAAATAGCGTCCGCTCCTGGGCGCACACATAGTCCATCGTCTCTCGGTATGCCCCCCCCCCCCCTTCATACGCAGCGCCACTGTATGGGCTGGGCTGCCACGTGTGTAAGCGCACACGCGCGAGACCATGTGTGCGCAGATGACAGCTCGACGGGTGCACACGCACACACCGAGGGCACCGCGGTGAGTCCAATCAGGCGAAGTGGGAATAAGGGTTGGCACGTATTTAGAGAGACAAAAAGAAGCGCCACCGGAGGCATCATCTGGGAACGCTTCTTTCTCTGTACGACAGTATATATAAGCGCGGATGCAGGGAAAGGCCGCCGTAGTGGTGGTGGCCAGGGAAAATAAAACTCGGCGGCAGAGGAATGGGTCGTCCGGCAAGCAGGCATGGGGGACGTGAGGTGGGGGGTTAGGCGAGGCAAAGTTGCGAGCATCGAGGCTCTCCTTGGTGACGACGACGTGCCAGGACGCGAACTCAGTGCGTCCGTGTTTGCGTTGGGAGGTGGAGGAAGAAGCCCTGCGTCGAAGAAGGCCGCACGGCGAGCGAGTCGTCGGGGCTATTTAGCCGATTGCCCGGCCACCCCGTGAATGGGTCCAGTTGTCGTCTTCTGGCCAATGCGGCTTTGCTTTTTCTGATTTTTCTTTACTGCAGGCGAAAACGTTCCGAGCAGCCTGGATTCTTCGTTCCCATCGGATTGCACCCACGCGCAGACGATGAGTGTATACGTTTGCACGATCCTCTGGTCAAGTCTCGATGTATATGTCCGGAGAGGCTGTATTGTTTTTCTTCTATTCCTTCCCCTAAAGTCTGTGACTTAGGTCTGTCCAGCTTGTTTCCAGACACCGCTGCGGTGCCGAGCTTCTCTCGATGATAGGGCCGACTCTCTCGCTCTTACAGCTTGTGACAGCTCTGGATGGCTGCATTCGACCTTGGTTGTTAGGCAATGCGTTCGCGCTACGCATCAAACGAGGACACTGCCTGGATGATATCTGTTACGCTACGCTCTTTCGTTACCCAGAACTTGGGAGTTGCCGGAACTATATCGCTAAAGAGCACGAGAGACGTTCTAATCAGCAGGGGTCCCACCGTGCATGCAATACAAACGTAAAGACCAGAGCAACGAGAGAGATTAAGTACCAAATCTGCGACGTGCTTCTCCTGTCCGTTAATAACGGTCATCAGCCGATCAACGCGGCGCCGGCAGCGGGCGACAGGGCGGAAGGTGCGCTGTTCTAACGTCACTGTGCGCTCAGCAAGGCAGGTCCCTATTTGCAGCCATTTCAGATAGAAATCAACGCCGCGCACAAGGCCGATGAGTGAGTCACTGGCCAACGGCTTCGCGCGCCTCGTTCACCGAAGCGGGCGGGAACGCTGCAGGAAGGCTGGAACGCGGGGAAACTACACCGGTCCACCGGCAGTGACGGCCTGCCCGCCTGCCTGCCAGGAGAAGAGCGGAGGGGGCGAAGGAGAGAACTGCAAACGCCACGGCCACGGACGCAGGTCTAGCTATAGCCCTAGGTCGGGTATACGCGTATTTATGTGTAGCACACATAATAGAGTGCGCTGCAAACGACTCCCTCACGAAGTCGGAGCGAGAGATTACCCATCCCTCCGGTCCAAGCTTCGCTCGGACATTTGGCGACGAGCGAGCGTATAGAGCTCGGCATGCAGGGCGGGAGCTTGGGAATGAAGGGAAGAAGACCCGGTGCTGGCCCCTAGATAAGGACTATAACCGCCTCGTCGTCCCTTCCGGCAACCTGCTTTCGCCCGACCTGGAAAAAGGCAGCCAAGCGAGCGCGCGAGCGCAGAACTCTGAGCGCGTGCAAAAGCCTGCAGCAGCGCTGCTGGATGAGCAAGCCTATAGGACGGGGAGAAAGTCATACGGGCGGGAACGCTGCATGGAACGACCGGGAGTCGGGGGCGGTAGGCTGCGGAGGAGGAGAAGAGTAAAGCAAGGGAGATAAGTCGCGGGCTCAGGTGACGTGGAAATTGCACCAATTACCGCACGAATGACACGCTGCATTGTTAGCGCGGCGTGGCGACGGCCAAGCGCGCGAGGGAGAAGGGAAGCGAGAGGCAGCCGCTCGCTGTTCCGCGCGCAGCTCTTTTCTCTCGCCTTCGGGCTCCCGTGATGAATGGGGATTCCGGTGACAGGTAAATACGTGCCGACCACCGCCGCCACCACCGCCGGTGCTTTCTTCTGGCGCCCTTCTCGACTGCCTGAATAAGCTCGCGCAGCGAACGAGCTCGCAGTCGCGCTAGTCGCGCGAAACAGAACGGGCGGACGGTATAATGCGCCGGGCGTTATGTCTGCCGGCATGCTCTAGGCCGCTGTACCATGGGATGAAGGTACGCGAGATATTTCGATGGGAAGTCAGGCAGTGGGGGTGGGACGATGGCAGAGGAGACAGGGCGAAGGAGAGGAGAGAACGCCGGCGCAGCTTCGCTCACGCAGCGTGGTGACACGTGCGAACTGACCGAGACAGCGACCAGTTGAGAATAGCTTGAAGCATGCAACTGTGCTCGGAGAGCGCAGTTCGGTGCTTGCAGTGCCCTCTACAGTCGAAAAGCCGAGAATGCTGCTCGTTATCTGCCGAGAACGCTTGCAAAGGTTGATCGCCACAGGCGCACACTCCAGCTGGACGCATCCTTCTGCAGAGATGTACCTTCAAGGCTTGATTTTATCGAAACTTGACCATGTAGCACTAGCGGGCGAGTAACAAAAACAGTGTTTAGCGCTTCCCAAGACTAATGTCATGACAAAAGACGTAACCAGCGCGAAATCGAACTGGCCACGAAGAGAAGACACTCGCACCACAAACGCTGGTGGTATGTTTCATCGAACAAACGAGTTGCTAGCTCGTCTAATATCATTAATTACTCATGTAATGGTATCCTCAGAGTGTATCTCTTCTTTGCTGTCTCCCTTCCTTCTTTATTTGTTTCTCGTTCTCGTGTAGCACACCGCAACACGAGTGAAGCCAAACCTGTCGGCCCAGCATGTGATCACGCGTCAAAGTGCGCGGTTCGTTTTGCTGTTCCTGTTCAGCAGGCAGAGCCGCGGCATGGCAGCCGAGCAAGTGCGCGCCGAATAAAAACTGCTAGGATAGTAAAGCAATGAAGGGGGCTAGTTGGTGAACGTTCATGATTATATTGCGCTACGTACGTCCACGTCCTGTCCTTCACTTAATATCGTCAGTGTATAAAACTAAGCGCAATATAACAACGTACTAGGATAGCTACTGGGAACCAAACGCCTCAGCAAATCTCGATCCTTGCTTCGTGATCTCGGCGCAAGAGGTCACGTGCTGGGCCACCACTATGGCTTCACGGAGCGTTCGCTTGCCAAGGCTGACTGCGTGACGTAATGCTCCCCCCTATATTTTTTCCTTCCTGCATGCGAGTCCCGGACAGGGGGCCAAGTTGAATAGTTTTCTCTCTCGCGCGCGCAAGGCCTAGAGGGTCTTACGAGACGCGGAGTGCGTTTGGCTGCAAAAACGAGAAAGCGAAATGGACGCACCGTCACCGCCACGTTCATTCTACTCGGTGGCGGCGAGAAGGACAGTGTTCTGCTTCCCGCTGCTGGCGGGAGCGTTGTGGGCACGTACACTATTAGTGCACCAGCGTTCCTGCTGAGCTGCTGTGCATATGCTCTGGTCTGAACTGTAAACGTTAAGCTAACGTTATCTCATATCTTAGTGGGTGCTGGCTAACGCCGACGGATTCTCGTCGGTCACTTCTCGTACAGCGCCGAGGTGCGACGCCTGCAGCACCGCCACTGGCGGCGCTCAACACGCCAGCGTTGTGGGACGCCTGGTAGCTGCCAGGACGCTGTTCCTCCTGGGCAGCAGGGGTTTACTTGCGTGCTGTTTCAACCCTTGTTTAAATATTTCTATCAAATTTATGTCCTTAATTTTTCGTGCGTTATCTTGGTCCTTCATTTTTCCACGTCTCTGTACCAAACCTCTTCGCAGCGAATAAATAGAACAAGACAGATTTTTCCTTACTTCATGGACTAAGAAATGGCATCAAGCTTTCAGATTTCTAAACGCAGAAAACTGCAAAGCTTGCTTCGCGAGGACAAGCTTTATTCAAAAGAGATATATGTAGCCATGTGCTCCACACCGTCATTTGAGGAGTAGCACAACTCGGATATGAATGAAAAGTCAAAATATGAAGAAAGAAAGAAAGAAAGAAAAAAGAAAGAAAGAAAGAAAGAAAGAAAGAAAGAAAGAAAGAAAGAAAGAAAGAAAGAAAGAAAGAAAGAAAGAAAGAAAGAAAGAAAGAAAGAAAGAAAGAAAGAAAGAAAGAAAGAAAGAAAGAAAGAAAGAATAGAAGAATAGAAGAGAATAGAAAAAATGGCTGTGGCTTAGCTAAGGTTAAGCCCAGGATGCGAAGCATACTAGCCTTTATTTTAGTTGTTGAAGCACTGTTTAGCCTGGTGAGCTCCTGTTGCTTGGCTATATTTGGTTCGGCTAGACGAAGAAACAACTCATGCGTTACTCTGCTTCGCCTTC